>NC_142794.1:92030563-92063063 GCF_049724085.1 Artemia sp. Qi Xiang Cuo | reverse complement strand
CGGAAAAAATCTAAAAGTGATTTCAGTTTATTTCTAAGAGATTGGTATCGTCGTGGATTTAAATTGTTTCGGACAGGAAATTTGGACCACGTTTCCACTATCGAAACAAAAAGAGAGTATGGTTTCTACGTCATCGCTGTGAGGACAATGGCGGTTATGATTATAAACCTAATTATTTTTATTTGGTTGTTACAGGAATTGATTAAAAATACCATGTGTAACATTACTTCAAATTAGAAAATTGAAACATGTGAATTTTACAATATGAATTAAAATAGCATCATTGACTTCACAAAGAGATATAATAAAAATTAAGTTATATTATATTGCAGAAAATGTGACCCTGACTTTGCACACCGAGATCAGTAGAAATTGAATTCCGATTATCTGTTATCACTAATCATTGCCGATGACCACCTAAATGACGAAGAAGAAGAAATCTAAACACTAAATACAAAGACTTTTTTATTGTACATATATGTTTTATTAATGAACGAACTTACAAACATTCTTGAAACATTTTATTCTTAGGGTACTGAAATCAATATTATACAGGTAGGAAAGGGTACTTTCTATATGAAGTCATTCAATCGAGGATTGTCTACATGAATGTTGAGAAATTCATTGTATCAAGTGCTGAATCAGGTACTGCATCAGGTGTTTTTCTCAAAATGAAATTGGACGGAGCGAGTTGTAGCTTTATGTCAATTTTAACACTGGGAGGCATTCATTAACGTATATATAATGATTTAATTTACCAACTAAATGATACTCCTTGCTCACTACCCAAGTGAGTTCACCATCAGTATCAACATTCTGTCTATAATCATAGCCTATCACCAGACCTTTCAATTTTCTTGAAAGGTCTGGTTTTTATTTCATATGTACGGTCTTTTTTGGAATTTTATATGTATTTTTGAGAATACAATCGGTAAGAGCAACTTAATACTTTCCCTCGCTGAATTTAACGGCGGGGGTGAGTTTTGTTTAAAAATCGCTTGTTTTATCCAAATCATCGCAGAGGGGATCAGAGACGTTGGGCATAAACATCACATAAGAGTCATTGGGCATTATGTACGTCTTCAAAAATATTCAAGAATCACAATCAGATTTGTATTCTAGCCAATGAACAAGCAACTATCTTTTGCCCCTATGAGCACGACTTTTTAATATCTTTTCGATGTGATACATTCCACTCTTTTTAACTTTTTGATAATCACAAAAACCACGAAAAATCTCATCATCTTTCAGGTCACGTAAACGATATGTTATGGGTTTAGTGTCTAAGACTTGTGACACACTTTTTTTCACTTCTCTCCCTCAATTGCAATATTTTTTAATAAAAATATGTATTGCCCATCTCCTCGATTTAATTAAACTCATGAATAAAAGCAGCAGCACTTTTCAACTTACAATATCTTGAAATTAAAAGTCGAATAGTTTTGATCAATCGTTCAGCCTATGCCGTCTTTATTGAGAACATTGTATTATACTTTAATAAAACCTTCTTTACATTTGGATTAAGAATTTCCCTACCCCGATCCGTTTGAATCTTCCTATAACAATTTTGTTCAAGGATGGATTCAAGAGCTTTAGCAACTTCATTACCTCTCTTTGACCGCAATAGAACGGCATATGCATGTCGAATAAGAACACTGATTACAAGTGCAATCTACTTGAATGGATCATTTTGACGCCGTTGAATCTCGTCTTGAGTCAAAAGATCTACTTGTAATATTTACAATGTGAAAAGGCTTTAGCTCTTCGATACTGACCACCGCGAACTCTACGATTACGATGTAGGGTGTAACTTGATTAATTTTGTAAATACTCTGTCGCTGGCTTCTATTTGAGTCCAGTGCCTTGAGCAAGTGTGGTGGCTAAACTTAAAATTTACTCTTCACCAATAGTCATATTTTAAAACTTCAACCATTTTGAACGAAAACACGTAGTGAATTGTCCACTGCCCTATTGCGTACTAACAAGTGAGGGTGATACAGTGACAGTAAACCACTTGGGTCCCACCGCCCTCGGCAAATCATCATCACGACTTAGTGTACTAGTATTTTCCTAAAATAGTTTAAAGACCAAAACTAAGACGAAGACCCCAGACCAAGACGATGTCTGTATTCTAAACATAAATCTCGCTTCAAAGTGAAGTAGGGTCCATGGAGTAGCACCTTCACACCGTCCGTACATACATAGACTTTATCCGATACGGGTAACATGACATTTTGCCACTCTAACTGTGTAGTTATTAAATTTTAAAGAGTGAATCGCCATGGCTTTCGCTCTTGGAATGAGATTACTTTCCATACAGTTTCTATACACACTCAAATCAAAATTCTCTTTCAAATAATGTCTAGGCACCCCCTTTAAGACTTTTTCGATTTCCTCATGATGTGCTTGCACAAAGTACACCATCAGACCTGCAAACACACCATTGATAATCAAGTCGGTCCCCGATAATAATAATTTATTTGAAGGCTGACGCTTCACTAGCTCCGGGTGAATGGACTCATCCCACTTGGCAAAATCCATTCAAGAGATAATATACATACCTTTTTCCAAATCATCTTATAAATTGTCAGCTTTAACTTTTAGCAAAAGTGAGTCAGTATCCCTATAATAAACTTGAAGTGATCCTTCTCTCGGCCATTGGCACCTTCACACATTGTAACAGAATTCCAACATGAGTTTTTTGGAAATTTCTTAAAATTGCTCTACCAGCAGTGATATTTTTATTTAAAATGAAATTTCTCTTTTCCAATGTAAAAGAACCATATTTGGGTCTATGATGGTGAATGATATGAAGTTTGGATCGGCTATAATTCAAGCAAATTCTTTTGTGTCGGTTACAACATCTCAAAGACTCCTATTACGCATTACGCTAACTCTGGCACATTTTACCGAAGGCTGAATTTTAAATGAATTTAAAGTTCTCTTTTTCAACATTCGCTTTTGCTCCTGAAAGTTTACTGACAAAAATGTCAATAAACCCCTTCAAATACCGGTTTTGGTCTAATTGAAGGGCTCTATGAATCTTTGTTACCTTGTAACCATTGGATAGCATCTATCTCAAAAGAAATTGATGAACAACAATATTCTGTTTCGGATGAAGGTGGGCAATGTTTTTGTTTTGATGGTGTCCAGAGCACACCCCCATACTCTACCAAAGAAATATCATGTGGACTCAAAGAATCCTTAGTCACCGGTCTGTATATGCATGGGAAAACAAAATCCTTTTCCGAGTCATGAAGCTCCGCTGGTATTTCAGAATAAACTTCAAAAAAGTCATCCTAGCGGTCCATTCTCTTCAACAGTGTCAATGTCGGGGAAATTTGGAGAACAAGGATTGTTAAGCCATTCATAATTACCACACGGCAAAGAGTAATGAGATATTGCCGACGGATAAAGGGATTCATATTCAGAAAAACTGCATCCAACTTTTTATCGGCGCTTTTCCAGTCGGGTCAGTTTCCAGAATAAGATCTCTGTGGAAAACTCCCTCCAATCATAGAACTTTCTACAAATAGATGCTGATCCATGTCGGTGATCAGGCCTATTTTCTCTTTACTAATTTTAAAAATTACATTCATCACCTGATGAGGATTTGAAAAATAGCACCCAAAATCCAGATGTTTAATCCAGATGTTAAATCCAAGTCCTAGATGTTATTCGTGTTTTGACACAAAACATCCAGCAAGGACCCTCTTAGCCTATTCATAGTCGGCAGTGGTGCATTGACGATCATAAAGTGAATAATAAATTTATATTCACGAAGCCTCGAGATGGAGCTGTGGTACTCATACGGGTATATGCCCTTACACGTCAATAAATAATTCATTTCATCATCTGAAAATAATTGTGTCTTTACTTTACGTTATTTCTTTACTTTAGTTAATTCACTTAGGGATTAGGGAAGAAACTATAGCAGTATAAAAAACGGATTTTATTCAAGTACATATTACCATTATCTGCTGTTTTCCATTGAAATTCTAAGAGCAGCAGCTTCTCAGAAAATTTAGGTATTATATTATATGAAAAAGAACCATCTACCGATAGGCAACCTACAACTTCACCTCTCTGCAAACGTCCTAACGCTGGTAATATGAATTTCAAATCGTAGCTGGACTTGTGCATATAAACAGGTAGAAAATATTGCTTTTTAACGTTTAAATTACATTATTTATGGGCCAGTCCACGAAAGTTACTACCCCCTGATAAAATTAGGTTGCTGAAATGTTTATATTCGCGTAATGGCATCTCTCCCCCACTACCTTCAACAAATTTTCCCTTACAAACCCGACACATTTTTATCTTGAATGGCTAACTCATCCTCTGATGATAGGGTCATTGGATAGCCTACATTGCGCAGCCGTGAAATTGAATTATTTGTTGTTTTAATAAGTGCTGTCATGGCTTCACCTATACAATCCTCCCCACCCAATGTCTCAAAAAACTCTACCAATTGCATGGTATTAAACGAGTCTCTTTGTGCATGGGTATAAGAGACTGCAATGGGTTCATATTTTTTAACGCTATTTAAATTTGACAGATCATACACATCTATGAGTTTGGCTTCGCAGTCTAATATACCTTGTCACTCTGTAGAAATGCATTCTGAAAGTTCTTGAATCGCAAGATGGCCGTTTCACCGCTAACCGTTTCCACAGATTGATAGCCATGACGCTTTTAGTGTCTCAAATAAAGTTTGAACTTTAATTCATAAATAAATCTAGAACGATATATTGGACAATGGTAGCATGTTAACCCCCTTTATTATAATTTGACCCTCAACCCCAGATAAGACCTCATTAATGTCTGTTATTGGAAAAAAATTTCCATTTGAATCAGGTTCACTGGTAGGATCGTAAAGAAGCAATACACAATGTTTTACTGATTGAATGGACGGATCCCTCACTGGATATATTACCCCCTTTTTCATCTTTGCATTTACTCTCCTCAAATTCAGTATCATATTGTAAGACAGTACCCCACTATTTAAGTGTTATTGGATATTGACCATTTAAACAATTAAAATCTACTTCAGGAACTTTTGCCCCCTCCCCAACCCCATTAACTGCCAAACCGTCGAAATATGTTTTAATAACATTATTCTCCACCATGGGTTTTTGAGCTGCCATGAGGAATGCATAGTTGAAGCACTGAAGCCCTGTGGCGAAACAAAATTATTGTACTCCTTTACATCTGCCTTCCCCCCTCCACCTCTTACAGTAAAATCATTTTTAAATATACCCACAATAACACCTAAAATCTCAATAAATAAAACCACCGACCCACTACCCCTCTCACTATACTTATCCAATTTCGATACAATACCATCCACCCAATCAATAAATACAGCTTCAAAACTGTGCAAGCCCGAATGAAGTGTCTGCATTTCAGTTTGCACATGATACGAATACACCTCATCCGAATCTTCATTTAGATAAGTAATACTAATAATGCTTGTTTGCTGTCTTTCAACAAAGGTTGAAAAACAAAGGTGTGATGTCTTCCACCCATTCTCGAATCTGTCTTTCAACAAAGACTCGAATCTTACCCACATAAGAGTGCACTATATCTATCGGCTAGATCATGATGCTACTCACCATAAGTGAATTGCATGGATCCCCGAACTCAGCCCTATGAACATATACATTGTGCAAGGCAGAGTTGGATAAATAAAACTCTGTCAATAGAGGGGGCGTTACGGAATTTTCATGTCCCGCACCACTTTGTCCTACTTTACATTCATTATATATGGTAGGAATGGTGCATGGAGTGAAATACCCCAGTTTACTCAACATAACCTCGAGTGTATCAGGACTAAGGTGGTCAGCCCAACCAAAATCACCCTCTGATACATTTTTGATGTTCAAGGATACTTGACTGAGCCGAACCCCTGTTGAAATATTAGGGAGTGTATCTCCAAAAAAGTCCCCCAATAATTTGTCAACCAAATATAGTGCCTATTCTGTCTAAATGTTGACATGGAGATTACCTTGAAATTGCGATTGTGATGGCAATATGGGTGTCTCCATGCGGTCAAAGAGGTTGTAGGTCCCCTGAGTTTGTGGTGATATTGCAGCGCTAGGTGAACCTAAAAACTGAATGAGAATATATTTTATTTTTGAAATGGCACGGTTTTTTATTAACCCGAAAAAGAATATTTTAATAGCGTGTATTTTCATATCATTCAATACACATACATAATTATTTTTTTAATAAGACACACACACACATTCGGAATGGTTTCAATTATTTGCCAAAGTGTGTCTATGACATCATTGTATACATGTCCAGGAGACTCATCCTCTCCCACAATTGTTACAGGACTCATTGGTATTTGGACTTCCTGGGGCACGGTGGTAGATGGAATCATAGAATTAACTGGCGGAAAGTATGATTGAATAGATTGTCGTCCATTCCCCACCAGGACATTGCAATCCCATGGGCCTACCACCTGCTTAAGTCCTCAGTTTTTTCAATGGATTTGCATCAGCCTAGAATAAAAATAAAATAGTACATAACCAAATTGTTTGTTACAAGTATAAGCAGTGTCTTTTTTTAGCCATTAAAAAATTTCTTTCAAGTTAAAATTTCTAAGTTCAAAAATATATACAATTTTTGAGTCCCTTAAAAATTGTAAGTTTAAATAAATTTAAGCCCCAAAAAACAAAATTGTAAGTAAAAAAGTCCAAGTCCCAAAAATATTAAGTTAAGAAAATAAATTTGTAAGTTCAAGAAACAAATTTCTAAGTAAAAAAAAAATAAAATTCGAAGTCCCAAAAATTCTAAGTCTTCAACACTTTTTTTCTAAATTTATGCGCCTTTTAGTTTTGATGTTGCTCTTTACCGTCCCCTGAAAGTCCAGTTTCAATAATATTTTATAGATTGAATTCAAAAGTTCAGAAATGTTTAGTAGGGAGGGGTGTTTCTAAAAATTAATCATTATTTATGATTATGGGGGCCCATAAGCGGAATTTTAGGGGGAGGCTTACCTGGTCTATTCAGCACTTCCAATATAGGATATCAACCTCGGCTCCACGCTGGCACAAACATCAAACACGACCAACCAGAGGTCCGTTCAACTTCCACCAAAGTTTCGTAAAGCCGCGGGTGCACTGCCGGCCGCGGCAGTGAAGTTCCGCTGACTTTTAATTAATTTGAGCCAATTCTTTTCTTGTATGATTAAGGATTTCGATTATCCTGCTTTGAAATTAAGTACGGTTTTCAAAATTAAACAAACAAATGTGCACACAAATAGTTTGCAAGAATTTCTTGTGCTTCCAGGGTGAGTTTTTATTCAGCACTAGCTCTTGTAGCACATCCATTGAATAGACAATTGTCTTTCAAACAGACACCAGATTAAATTCCATGTAGGAACTTGAGATTTAAGGACCTTTCTATTGCAATACACCTTGGTATAGGAAAGAATCAATATTTCTTCAGTCCTTGCAATATGTAGGTATTTATAAATACTGAGGTGTTGATACCGTGACATTGCAGTCTTACTTGAAACGGTAGGTTATGAAAGTTCTCACGTTCCTTACTGTTATATTATGAATTTAACTTTGAGGACAATTAATGCGTTTTCTTATTTGCCATAAAAACACTGGTGGTGTAATAACTAGGAGGTGTCTAATTACAGGAAGGAAACCTATTTTAGACATCGACAGAAATGAACGGGAAGGAAACTACAAATGCAGGTGTCCCTAATCACCGTTTCAATATTTATGTCTATTATACCACCTGGACACATTATTTTTTCTCTACTATATCTGTCTAAATTTTCTTAATGAGTATTTCATTAGTTCGGATATATTACCCATATACAATGGTAACTATTTTAATTGTACAGACAGTTAATAGTAGAAACCTAATTGTAATTGCAAATTTTTAGCTTGTGTCTAATCTTGGAAAATAGACTTCCGCCCAATCTTGAACAAAGGATCTTAAAATTGATGTATCTCAATCATGGACAGAATCAATCACTGACAAAGGTTGTGAAAAAGAGGAACCATATTTAAATACGCTTGGCTATAAGATTGAAGGCAGCCAATCCCAACTATCTCTATCAGGTCCAAGATTAAGAACCTGCTGTCCTTGTTTAGGGAAGATACATTTTATTCAAAACATTTGTCCAAGATCACACACTGTCCATGTATTGGGGTTTTTACCCTAAATCCTCTTTCATGTAGTAGATATGATCTGACTGTTCCAGCCACTTTCAAGCACTACCTCTCCTACCATTCATAGTCATCAAACTGACATCTGCAGTAGGTTTTACCTTCTCCCTAATGGCCCCCGTAGATGAGTTTTACAAAGTTGCAAACTGCAACCCAAATCAAAACTAAGTTAACATTCTTTTTCACTATCTTAACCACTATCTTAAGTGAACTGTCTGAGCTGTCATCAAAAGTAACTGTCTGAACCTTTTCAGTTTCATTTTCACCCTCAGTGCTGTATTCTCACCAAATGTCTTCACAGCCTGTTTCGTTGTTTTTCCTGCTTTCGTTGCTTCAGTTATTTTTAATCCACTCTTCTTTGCCTTCCTTGTAGCAAAGACAGCTTCAATCTTGGCTTTTATTGATATATCAGTATCCACTTTTGTTCTGCTCTCCTTTCTTCCTTGAAGGCTTTTGTTTTCTCGGTGGTGCTGGGATATGATTGTACTTGTTCAGGTGTGACTATCCTTTTTCAACCTGCTTGCAAAATCACAGGGCCTTCTGAAAACATTAGGTCAGAGGATGGGGATTGGATTGATGGAGTTGGAGTTAGAACCTCTGATGAGCTTGGCAATTGGCCACCATCTTCATGGGCTAGAAAACAGTTGGTTGGTCTGTATTTAAGAGAACAGATGTTCATTATCAAAACAATCCAGACTGAAAGGGGAGATACCTTCCAAATCCCTTCTGGACATTTGATGGTAGGAAAGCCAAGGGAAAAGATTTTTCTACCAGCTGTGATGTAGATAATTACAGTTCTTATCGATGGTAACAATTGCTCGATGAAAAAAATACTACTAATTTTGATAATTAATTCTGTTAGGAATACCTAGCTGTTGGATATTTCAAATATTATGCAAGTGTACTGAAATGCCACAGACAATTCGTTTTTACCAGATTTCTACTTTTCAAGTTGAAAAATGAAGAACACCAGCGTCCAGCCACCGACTCACTAAGTTTCTAACTCGTGAATAGACTCAAACCTGATGTAAATTATGGCTGGTATTTTCCCGGAACGTTGTTATCTCAAAGGCAAAGACTAGATGGGATGGAATTTTAACTTCAATTGTTTCCAGGTATACCACCTATGGCTCTGATAGTACCAATTGAGGGGGTACGAGGCGTTAGCAACTCCAATAGTACACTGGGATAGGGCTGTCCTTGGACCTATCTCTAGGATACTACTAGTTTATTTATTGGTTGTGATTTATGTTAGTTTTTGGCTGGAAAAATTATTTAACTTTATTTCTGCTTATCTTTTGGTTAATTGATCTCTTTACTTTCCTTTGAAAAACTCTTTTCTGTGTAAAAATAAAAAAAATAATGTATGTTCCTTCTTAATTGACATTAAAACCATAGCATATGTTTCAGTTACAAGTAGTCACTGTCGCAAGTAACTACAGTCGCAGTTCCAGGTAACCTCAGTAACAGTAAAAAGTAGTCATATCCCAAATGGTCACACTCACTTCACTGTTGCAATTTCAGTAACAAGTAGTTGGAGTCACAGTCGTAATCATCTGTAGACGCAAGAAGTTGTTGCAGTTAAAGTCACATGTTGTCGCAATCGGAGTCTCAACTGATTGCAGTCGCAGTCACAAGTACTTAGAGTCACAGTTGCAAATAGTTGTAGTCGCAATTAGTCCCATTCCCGAGTATTTACAGTCGTAATTGAAAAATGAACAAAACCTGAAAGTTTTACCTTAGTACCCTATAATATGGCTGGAGTATTGCTAGTACACCCCTTGGATAACCTGTATGTACATAGTGTGCTTAATATCCTTCAAATTAATGCTTTAAACAATTCCTTAGATATTACTGGTATGCTCTTTTGATCACTCGGATGTTTTAACTCACCATTCGCTGGATGTTTTAACTTAATACCCTTAGTATTAGCAGTTGTTGTAGTCATATTAGGAGCAGTAGTGGCGATAGTATTGGTAGTAGCAGCAGCACTATTCACATAGTGCCTTTTTGGTTAGGTCAATTTCACAGAACATGCCCTGATAGTTTCAACTTACTACTCCGAGCAGTTCTTGAGAAATTACTGATACATGCTTTTGATGACCAGCATGCAGATGGTGTGTTTTTATATAGTTCAAGTCCCAACTTAACACTTTCTGAAAGTTTCACCATAATACCCGTTGTCAAAGTAATAGTATTACAAATAGCAGTAGCAAAAATAGTACTACTAGGGATAGTAGTAGTAGTATACACAAAGTGACTTCCTATTAGTGCAATGTCCCCCTCAACATGCCCTAAAAGTGTCAAATTAGTACTCTAACCTGTTCCTGAAATATTGCTAATATTTTCTTTTGAGAACCTGCTTACACATATTGTGCTTTGATTCAGTTCAACAACCTAAAAAACATTCCCAAGAAAATCCACCTTAAAACCCTTACCCTTAGTATAAGTAGTAGACTAGTAATAGAAGTAGTAGTGGTAGCATGGGAAATGTACCTTTGGGTTAGTTCAACCTCCCCTCAACATCTCCTGAAAGTTTCAACTTAATATTCTTAGCTGTTCCTCAGACATTGCTGATGCCCCGTTTTGGCAACATGCATGTGCATAGTGCTTTTTGATTTAGTTTGAAATCTCCCTATGGATTCCCTGGAAGTTTTACCTTAATATCATTAGCTTCAGTAGTAGCAGTGATCGTAGTTGTAGTAGTAGTATACACAAATTGCCTTTTGGCTAGTCCGAACATCTCCTAAAAGTTTCAACTTAATATTCTAATCTGCTCCTGAGATATTGCTGATACACCCTTTGCCAACCTAAAGGTACATAGTGTTTGATTTATTTCAATATCGTTCAAGGACCCTCCCTGATAGTTTCCCCTTAATACCCATAGCCTCAGTAAAAACAGTGGTCGTAGTAGTAGTAGTATCAGTATTAGTATAGTGCATAGCACCTTTGTTTTTTTCATCCCTCTCAACTTTTTCTGAAAGTTTCAACTTAATACCATAATCAGTTACTGGGATGTTGATGATAGGTCGTTTGACAACCAACATCAGCAGAGTTGTTTTGATTTAGGTCAACATCTCATTAACATTCCTTCAAATTTTCACCTTCATCCCCGTAGCTTTAGTAGCAGTATTAGTGTTAGTAGCAGCAATTGTGATCCCTGCAGCATACCCGGTAAGTTTAAACTGAATACTCTAAGCGCGTTCCTAAGATATTTCTGACACGTCCTTTTAACAACCAGTATGTATATAGTATGTTCTGATTTAGTTAATCTTCTATCTCAACATTTCCTAAAAGTTTTATTTTAATACGTTTGGTCTTAATAATAGTAGTAGTAGCAAAAACAGTAGTAAATGTAGTAGCAGTAGCAGTAGTAGCAGCGGTAGTGCACACATATTGCCTTTTGGTCAGTTAGAATCCCCCTCATCATTCCCCGAAAGTTTCAACTTTAAACTCTAAGCCACTCAGAGGATATTTCTCATACATCCCTTTGACCACATGTATTCATATAGTGTTTTTTGATTTAGTTCCGCTTCATCTTCAACATTCCCTGAAAATACCACCTTAATAGCCTTAGCCTTAGCAGTAGTCGGAATGGAAGTTATAGTTGTAGTAGGACTACTACTAGTAGTAATAGTAGTAACTGTTTCAATAGTAGTAGCAAGGACCCACTGCCTTTTGGTCAATGAATTATCCCCTATATCATTCTTTTAAAGTTACAACATAATATCTTAAGCCTTTCCCGAGGTACGCTGTTTTTATAACCTGCATGCACATAGTGTGACTCAATTTAGTTCAACCCTCCTCTCAACATTCCCTGAAAGTTTCACCTTAATATTCTTAGCCTTTTTTGACACCAAAGGTCAAACCTATCCGACTTTCCTAATAGCAAATACTATATTCAAACAATGAGCAAACTGCATAAGTTACAGTTGTCACCCCAAGAGGCATAGTTTATCATCTATTCTGAACAAAGTGATTATCTCAAAACTTATATCAGATGTCTTTGGGAAAATAAAGGGCGTGGGGTGGAGGTTTTTGCCCTTCAGTCCCATTTGACTCTTAAAAAGGGAATTAGAACTTCTATTTTCCAATCGAATGACTCCTATCAAAGTAAGTAGTTCTATGACAACTCCTTGCATACGAAGTGCCTTGGTAAAAAATAATAAATAAATAAAGCATGGAGCCCATTTCGCTCGTTATTTAGGGAATGCATTTGCTCTGCCTTTGAAAAAGTAGTTGGGGTTGCATGAAATTAACTTTTGGAAATTAATCAAAAACTCAAATTATATCCCTGAAATGCGTTTTCAAATCCCATCCCCATTCCTTCCCAACTTTAGAAGGCTTTGAAGACTGCATGAAAACTATAAATACGTACCTCTTTTACTATTGAAACTGCATTAGTTTTAAAAAAATAAAAAGAAAAAAAAGAGCTCTGAATTCAGGTGGACCTAGTGTGCTTTACCAGGACTATTGATCTTCACAAGTCTTCACCTACATGTATCTTGGACAGTGTTCTTTCAAAACAAAGAAGATTCAAGTCAAACTCAAAACAAAACAAATTACGACACACACACGAGTTTGTAGGAACTTTTGTATTACTGACAACACCATTTTACTTTACTTTTCCTTGAAAAGGTCCTTTTTAAAAGCGTGGATTAAAATTTTTATAACAAAATAGAGTAGGCAATTAGCTCTAGAATTTATAATTCATGAAAAGAGAATAAAATATTTTCTAAATATAACCGAATTTAAAAACATAAAAAAAGACGTAAACTTACAAGGGTTTTTTCCCACAACATCTTACTAAGAAGTCAAGCGTGTATGCTGGCAAGTTGTGATAAAGTACCATATCAATCTTATGGTGAACATAACTGCTTTTGAAGCTTCCCCCTGGTGGCCACAATGTCATACTGATTGGGTTTTTCATTATATAAGGATATATATACTTCTCTAGATCTGACCAATAAACAGGATTCAAGCCAGATGAGCCAATAGTATAAACAGATAAATTAGGCATCCTGAAACAGAAGAAAATACATTAGGATCTTTTATGAAATTATTTCTGACAATAGAAGTATATCAGGCTTGATAATATTAAAGCTCCTAGGTTTTTCTTTCCGTACTGCAGCCTAAAACAATGATAATTTCAATCCCTATTCATTCAGAGCCACCAATAAATTCTATCTTTCAAACTTTTGGGGTCACCATAAAAACCAATTCCTTCACGGAAGGGTTTAGGTCGCGTTTTAAAACCCAATCGATACATTTATCAAAAATATGAAATATAAATAAGGGATAACTAGGAATTCAGTGTACGATCATGTCAATAGCACGTTATTAGGATAAGAGGTCAAGGCCTTCGGCCTCGACTAAGTTCTTTGATTTTGTATTAAAATCAAGTATTTTGCAGGCATCAAGACATGGATAATTTTAGAAAAAGCCAGGACAGATAGACCGAGTGATTCAGAGGCAATTCTGGGATAAACCTTTTTTAGGATTGTATAAAAATTATGTCATTGATATTGCTCAATTTTTTTTTTTAGGGTTACCAGTTGTTTGAAGTTTCCTGCCAGTATTGGAGTTCTATCATGGTTATAAGGTTAAGCCAGTATTTGGCTTAAAAAAGACTGTTTACGAGAAAAAATTCCCAATTGAAGCTCATTTATTAATGATAACTATTAATTTGATTATTACTACTAATAAAAGTTTTTTGTGATATCAAATTTATGGTAATCTCGAAAACGAGCTTGAAACCCATAAAAAAAGGCGTTGGATTGCAATAAAGATTGCTCAATTTGATTGCCGCCGTCAAACACCATATGATGAAAATTACAGTACTCTATGTTGGTGCCGCGAATGGCGCTCGGTGTCACAAAATGGCAGACCATGCCATCACGAGCAAAATTAATGGCAATGCGCTCTTTGAAATAAAAAAATTATACAGTGAAAATTGAAAAAGTAATGTCAATAATATCTGATTGAATATTTGTTTGTAGGGATTGTTTAGAGGTTCTCCCCCAGGTATTATTTAGCTTCTGTCCAAGACGTATGTTTAATTTAAGGAAAGTCCCAGTCTCGGCAAGATAGATTAAATCTTCGTTAAATGAATCTTATAAATTTTCACGTAGTTAATTTATAAGATCATTTATAAGTTAATTTTCGAGTTTTAAAGTAAGTTTTTTCCCTTAGACAGGTATCTATTAGAACAAACTTATCTGTTTTCAATAGACTAATGTTTAGCTAGTAGTGTGTATGTGCACAGTCCGAAACCTACATGTAAACCTACAAGAATATGTGCACAGTCCGAAACCTACATGTAAACCTACAAGAATATGTGCACAGTCCGAAACCTACATGTAAACCTACAAGAATATGTGCAGAGTCCGAAACCTGTTATTTGCGTACGCCTCTACACCTTTTCAAAGAGAGTGAGTATTTGACATTTTTGCAAAAAGGGATAAGTAATTTGCAAATTGGACACTATGAACGATATTAATTAATGTTTTGAATAATAGGAGTGTGAATGATACTATTCAGTGTTTGGACTGCACGAAATTGGATAAAAAAAAGTATTAAGCTGATTAAAATTTAAAATACCCCCGTAGGGTTTTTTAACTTTGTTAATTTGTTATAAATTAGAAACAACATCATTCAATTAAATCGGCTAACGACGTTAGAATGACAGAGTGAGGTGACCTAGCTTTACCTATCCGATGTGTCAATTTTGGAGGGAAAATCAAAAATACTCAGAATAGAAAATAAATGGTATCTGCCGCAAGGGCAAGGCTCAGTGGTCCTGTTTTCCCCAATTTCTGAGGGCAGGAGAGGGGGGGAGGGTCAATTTTGGGGGGAAAGTCAAAAATACTCATAAATAAAAATAAATGGGTTCTTCATCAAGGGTAAGGCTCAGAGGCCCTCAGTTTTACAATTTACGAGGGCAGGGGTGGGGGGAGGTTCAATTTTGGAGGAAAATACAAAAAGGCTCAGAATCAACACTAAATGGGATCTACCTCAGGGGCACAGCTCAGATGCCCCTCTTTCCTCAATTTCTGAGGGCAAGGGCGGGGGGGAGTCAATTTTGGAGGGAAAACAAAAAATGCTCAGAATCGAAAATAAAAAGGATCTGCCTCAAGGGGAAGGCTCAGAGGCCCCTCCTTCCTCCATTTCTGAGGGTAGGGGGGAGGGGGAGTAAATTTTGGAGGGAAAACCAAAAATAATCAGAATAGAAAATAAACGGGATCTGCCTGAAGGGGAAGGCTCAGAGGCCCTTCGTTCACCCATTTCTGAGGGCAGGGGGGGAGGGTCAATTTTGGAAGGGAAAACCAAAAATACTCAGAAAGTTCATTTTGAATTTCCTTCATTGAAATGCAACAGTTGGATAGTTTTAGTGGTGTTTTGTTATGCTTTACCTTTTCATAGTTACATTATCTTAATTTTTCAAAAATCATTTTGGATTTCTTTCATTGAAAAGCAAGAGTTGGAATATTTCAGTGGTGTTTTGTTGTGGTTTATCTTCTCACAGTTACATTCTGGTGATTTTCATAGTTCATTTTGAATTTCTTTCGTTGAAATGCAAGAGTTGGAATATTTCAGTAGTGACTTGATGTGCTTTACCTTGTCACAGTTACATTCTCTTGATTTTTCGAAGTTAATTTTGAATTTCACTCGTGAAATGCAAGAGTTGGAATATTTCAGTAGTGTTTTGTTGTGCTTTACCTTGTCACAGTTACATTCTCTTGATTTTCATAGTTCATTTTGAATTTCTTTCATTGGAATGCAAGAGTTGGAATATTTCAGTGGTGTTTTCTTGTGCTTTACCTTATCAAAGTTACATTCTCTTAATTTTTCAAATTTCATTTTGAATTTCTGTCGGGAAATGCAAGAGTTGGAATATTTCAGTAGTGACTTGTTGTGCTTTAACTTGTCACAGTTACATTCTCTTGATTTTTCGAAGTTCATTTTGAATTTCTGTCGTAAAATGCAAGAGTTGGAATATTTCAGTAGTGTTTTGTTGTGCTTTACCTTGTCACAGTTACATTCTCTTGATTTTCATAGTTCATTTTGAATTTCTTTCATTGAAATGCAGGAGTTGGAATATTTCAGTAGTGTTTTGTTGTGCTTTACCTTATCACAGTTACATTCTCTTAATTTTTCAAAATTCATTTTGAATTTCTTTCGAGAAATGCAAGAGTTGGAATATTTCAGTAGTGACTTGTTGTGCTTTACCTTGTCACACTTACATTCTCTTGATTTTTCGAAGTTCATTTTGAATTTCTGTCGTGAAATGCAAGAGTTGGAATATTTCAGTAGTGACTTGTTGTGCTTTACCTTGTCCTAGTTACATTCTCTTGATTTTTCGAAGTTCATTTTGAATTTCTCTCGTGAAATGCAAGAGTTGGAATATTTCAGTAGTGTTTTGTTGTGCTCTACCTTGTCACAGTTACATTCTGTTGATTTTCATAGTTCATTTTCAATTTCTTTCATTGAAATGCAAGAGTTGGAATATTTCAGTAGTGAATTGTTGTGCTTTACCTTGTCACAGTTACATTCTCTTAATTTTTAGAATTTAATTTTGAATTTCTGTCGTGAAATGCAAGATTTGGAATATTTGAGTAGTGTATTGTCTTGGTTTACCTTGTCACAGCTACATTCTCATGATTTTTCAAAGTTCATTTTTAATTTCTTTTGTGAAATGCAAGAGTTGGAATATTTCAGTAGTGACTTGTTGTGCTTTACCTTGTCACAGTTACATTCTCTTGATTTTTCGAAGTTCATCTTGAATTTCTGTCGTAAAATGCAAGAGTTGGAATATTTCAGTAGTGACTTGTTGTGCTTTACCTTGTCACAGTTACATTCTCTTGATTTTTCGAAGTTCATTTTGAATTTCTCTCGTAAAATGCAAGAGTTGGAATATTTCAGTAGTGTTTTGTTGTGCTTTACCTTGTCACAGTTACATTCTGTTGATTTTCATAGGTCATTTTGTATTTAGTTCATTGAAATGCAAGAGTTTGAATATTTCAGTAGTTTTTTGTTGCGCTTTACCTTGTCACAGTTACATTCTCTTAATTTTTCAAAGTTCATTTTGAATTTCTTTCGCAAAGTGCAAGAATTGGAATATTTCAGTAGTATGTTGTCGCGGTTTACCTTGTTACAGCTACATTCTCATGATTTTTAAAAGTTCATTTTGAATTTCTGTCGTGAAATGCAAGAGTTGGAATATTTCAGTAGTGTTTTGTTGTGCTTTACCTTGTCACAGTTACATTCTCTTGATTTTTCGAAGTTCATTTTGAATTTCTGTCGTGAAATGCAAGAGTTGGAATATTTCAGTAGTGTTTTGTTGTGCTTTACTTTGTCACAGTTACATTCTGTTGATTTTCATTGTTCATTTTGAATTTCTTTCATTGAAATGCAAGAGTTGGAATATTTCAGTAGTGTTTTGTTGTGCTTTACATTGTCACAGTTACATTCACTTAATTTTTCAAAGTTCATTTTGAATTTCTTTCGCGAAGTGCAAGAGTTGGAATATTTCAGTAGTGTTTTGTTGTGCTTTACCTTGTCACAGTTACATTCTGTTGATTTTCATATTTCATTTTGAATTTCTTTCATTTAAATTCAAGAGTTGGAATATTTCAGTATTGTTTTTTTGTGATTTACATTTTCACAGTTACATTATATTAATTTTTAAAAGTTAATTTTGAATTTCTTTCGTGAAGTGCAAGAATTGGAATATTTCAGTAGTGTCTTGTCGTGGTTTACCTTGTCACAGCTACATTCTTATGATTTTTCAAAGTTCATTTTGGATTTCTTTCTTTGAAATGCAAGAGTTGGAATATTTCAGTAGTGACTTGTTGTGCTTTACCTTGTCACAGTTACATTCTCTTGATTTTTCAAAGTTCATTTTGAATTTCTGTCGTGAAATGCAAGAGTTGGAATATTTCAGTAGTGTTTTGTTTTACTTTACCTTGTCACAGTTAAATTCTATTGATTTTAATAGTTCATTTTGAATTTCTTTCATTGAAATGCAAGAGTTGGAATATTTCAGTAGTGTTTTTTTGTGCTTTAACTTGTCACAGTTACATTCTGTTGATTTTCATAGTTCATTTTTGATTTATTTCATTGAAATGCAAGAGTTGGAATATTCCAGTAGTGTTTTCTTGTGATTTACATTGTCACAGTTAAATTCTCTTGATTTGTAAAATTTCATTTTGAATTTCATTCGCGAAGTGCAAGAATTGGAATTTTTCAGTAGTGTCTTGTCATGGTTTACCTTGTCACAGCCACATTCTCATGAGTTTTCAAAGTTCATTTTGGATTCCTTTCGTTGAAATGCAAGAGTTGGAATATTTCAGTAGTGACTTGTTGTGCTTTACCTTGTCACAGTTACATTCGCTTGATTTTTCGAAGTTCATTTTGAATTTCTGTCGTAAAATGCAAGAGTTGGAATATTTCAGTTGTGTTTTGTTGTGCTTTACATTGTCACAGTTACATTCTATTGATTTTCATAGTTCATTTTGAATTTCTTTCATTGAAATGCAAGAGTTGGAATATTTCAGTAGTGTTTTGTTGTGCTTTACCTTGTCACAGTTACATTCTCTTAATTTTTCAGTTTATTTTCAATTTCTTTCGTAAAATGCAAGAATTGGAATATTTCAGTAGTGTCTTGTCGTGGTTTACCTTGTCACAGCTACATTCTCATGATTTTTCAATGTTCATTTTGGATTTCTTTCATTGAAATGCAAGAGTTGGAATATTTCAATAGTGACTTGTTGTTCTTTACCTTGTCACAGTTACATTCTCTTGATTTTTTGAAGTTCATTTTGAATTTATGTCGTGAAATGCAAGAGTTGGAATATTTCAGTAGTGTTTTGTTGTGCTTTACGTTGTGACAGTTAAATTCTGTTGATTTTCAGAGTGACTTTTGTATTTTTTTAGTTGAAATGCGAGAGTTGGAATATTTCAGTAGTGAATTGTTGCGCTTTACCTTGTCACAGTTACATTCTCATGATTTTTCTAATTTAATTTTTAATTTATGTAGTGAAATGCAAGAGTTGGAATATTTCAGTAGTGTTTTGTTGTGCTTTACCTTGTCACAGTTACATTTTGTTGATTTTCATAGTTCATTTTGAATTTCTCTCACTGAAATGCAAGAGTTGGAATATGTCAGTCGGGTTTTGCTGTGCTTTACCTTATCACAGTTACATTCTCTTTATTTTTCTAATTTCATTTTGAATATATGTCGTGAAATGCAAGAGTTGGAATATTTCAGTAGTGACTTGTTGTGCTTTACCTTGTCACAGTTACATTCTCTTGATTTTTCGAAGTTCATTTTGAAATGTGAAACTTAAGTCCAGTTTTTGATACTCATAATGATGAGGACTGATGATTCTGATTCAATATTTTTTCCATAAAAACAGACTATTTTTTTTAAACTTCGAAATTATTCAACTTTATTTATTTTTTATCTTTTTTTTGTACGTATCTTAAAAAGACAAAATATACCTACGGCTCTAACAATTGTACTCTATTATTGGTCAGAGATACGATCTGGCTTTCCCATTGGTATTCTATGATCAGGTTATTGACACTACCTAGTCTATTGCATCTATTAAATCAGTATTTTTTACGCAGTGGAACGATAAACACATAAGTCATATCTTTCAAAAAAAAGTGAAGATTGAGCATTTTAATAAAGTGTGTTCACATAACAAGGTTATTGAATGAACAAGGTACATAACAAGGTAGCATTGAATGCCGACAATGAGAAGTATTTAAACTATGAAACAAGTACAAGTTGTAGCACTATTGGAAATGTATGCATGCATTGTCATGACAGTAAGGAATTAAATTTCTTTGGAATAGCGAAAAAATTCAACTCTTATGTTGGATTTAACTCTATTTGCGAGATTGAGATCTCCAGAGATGATTGCACTCAAAGAGAATGCCAACATAAAAATAA
Organism: Artemia sp. Qi Xiang Cuo; assembly: GCF_049724085.1. Lineage (NCBI taxonomy): Eukaryota > Metazoa > Arthropoda > Branchiopoda > Anostraca > Artemiidae > Artemia > Artemia sp. Qi Xiang Cuo. The sequence continues at coordinate 92,042,909 of NC_142794.1, read as the reverse complement.
TCGTTGATGATAGAGGACAACTCCTTGCTACTGTTGCAGGTAAAACATTACCTACTGATACATCCAATCGTCAGCTTTCGGGTATTAGCATTCAATGGAAGGTCAAAAAAAGAAAGGCCTACTCTTCTACTAATGTCGTAAACCATATCTTGTCTACGTGCTAAAACTGTTACCTTTGTAAAAATAAGGTGATAATAGAAAGTGAAATTGCCAGAAAAATAAAAAGGGCATTGTCAGAAAATATCACTATGGAATATAAAGATGAATCGATGAAAAAAAGCACCAGCAAACGTTACTGCCATTGATCAAACAGTCAATGAGCCAAATAATACCAAAGACGAAAAGTATATTGAGCCTGTTGATGAGACACCAGTAAAAATTGTGTATGACTCTAAATGGAATACTGATTATTCTACTGATTACGAACTAAGAGAAGACAATAGCTACAATATCAAGAGAGAACATGGTGAACTATGTTATGGAACAGATTCAAAATGTCCAAAGTTAATCATTGATATTAATAATGTATCATAATATATTTTTGTATTAACATTCTACACAGCATTATCTGATGAGAAATATTTTATGCACTACATTGTTATGTGTTCATTATTCTTAGAGTAAGATTGCATAATAAACAGTTAGAATGACTATTCAAATATCGGAGATGCTAGAAAAGGAATTTGCATACATATATTATCAGACACATGGGATAACATTGACAAAATCTAGGTATCAGAATGAATAAATTCTTTATCAACATCCGTTGTTGGATATGTTTTTATGCCATTATGAAAATTTTTTAAGTAAGTAGGTAAGTAAGTAATTAAGTAGGTAAGTAAGTAACAAACTCTTTCTTTGATGTCACCTCTTAGAGTGGCGCGCCACTCTAAGTGAACCTAGATCAACCCAACTTTTTGGATATCTCTCTCACTATGACTCTGTTTGTGTGTCGTGTCTGTGCGTGTCTCGTCTCTATGTGTGTGTCATCTCTGTGGGTGTGCCGTCTCTGTTTTTGTGCTCCGCTGTGTGCTTCTCTCGTCTCTATGTATGTGTCATCTCTGTGGGTGTGTCGTCTCTGTTTTTGTGCTCCGCTGTCTCTGATTGGTCCCTAAAACTTGGTGTTGTCTAAAAAACCAGTCTGGTTGAAAACGTGGAGTTTTCGTACTGCTCACTTTTTTGCAATGTGTAGGAAGCAGTGGGGAATCCCCGCTCGGGTGGAAAGGTGCCAAGGAAAGGCATGCAAATAGCATGTAGTTTCAAAACGGGTTTAGTCACGTTTCTTGAATGAAGTATCTTTACTGTATATTTAAGAGGTTAAGTCAATACAGAGCTTGTTACTTACTTACAAACTTTTTCATAATTTCTTTAATGGAAATTCCGTATTGTGTATCCAACAGTTGACTTCAAGAAGGAAATTGTTTCTTACTCAGAATTTTTTCATAATTTCTTGAATGAAATTCTACATCGTATATATAACTCGTGAAAACAATAAAGAGTTTGTTACTTACTTAGAATTTTGTCATAATTTCTTGAACGAAATGTCTTTTTGTTCATCCAGCAGGTGAATTCAAGTCAGAATTTGCTACTTACTTACAATTTTTTCATAATTTCTTTAATGAAATTTCTGTATTGTGTATCCGAGAGGTGTCTTCATGCAATAGTCTGTTACTTACTTACAATTTTTTCATAATTTATTAAATGAAATTTCCGTATTGTGTATCCAAGAGTTAACTTCAAGAAAGAGTTTGTTACTTCCTTACAATTTTTTCATCATTTCTTAAATGATATTTCCGTATTGTGTATTGCGTGTCCAAGAGGTGACTTCAGGAAAGAGTTTTTTACTTGCTTACAATTTTTTCACAATTTATTGAATGAAATTTCCATATTGTATATCCAAGAGGTGAAATCAATAAAGAGTTTGTTACTTACTTACAAATATTTTCATCATTTCTTGAATGAAATTTCCGTATTGTGTATCCAAGAGTTGACTTCAAGAAAGAAATTGTTACTTACTGAGAATTTTTTCATAATTTCTTGAATTAAATTTCTACACCATGTATCTAAGTCGTGTAAACAATTAAGAGTTTGTTACTTACTTACAATTTTGTCATAATTTCTTGAATGAAATGTCTTTGTTTATCCAGCAGGTGAATTCAAGAAAGAATTTGCTACTTACTTACAATTTTTTCATAATTTCTTTAATGAAATTTCTGTATTGTTTATCCAAGAGAATTCAAGAAAGAGTTTGTTACTTACTTCCTTACTTACTTGCTTACTTACTTACCTACAATTTTCATTCCAATAACTAAATTTGGATCATGTTAGCCAATGTGTTTGAAAATGGATGTACGTGAATTCCTTTTCATGCGATATCAATATTTGAATAGACGTTCTAAATGCCTGATATGTTAGCTTACTCTAAAAAATAGGGGATAACAAGAAATATAACATTTTTAATGAAATATTGTTATGTAGAATATTAATACAAAAAATATATTATGATACATTATTAATATCAATGATTAACTTTGGACATTTTGAATCTGTTCCATAAAATAGTTCAACATGTTCTCTATTGACATAATATCTGTCATAGTCTACTGGCCTGTAATCGGTGTAAAAATATTAAATCCATTTTGATCCATGCTCATTTTTTACTTGTATCACAAAAACATGCCCGACAAGATTCCCGTCGGCGGTGTTACTAGATTCCGTTAGCGTATGATGTAGGTCAGTCTCTTTTGCGAGTTCTTTGTTTTTAATATTAACTTCTTTACAATCCGTAGTAATATTTTACGACAATGCCCTTTTTATTTTTCTGGCAATTTCACTGTCTATTATCAAATTATATTTACGCACGTAACAGTATAGGCATGTAGACAAAATATGGTTTACGATATTAGTAGAAGAGTAGGCATTTCTTGTCTTCTTTGCTTTCATTTGAATGCTAATACCTAAAAGCCGACGAAAGGTTCTATCAATAGTTAGCATGTTACCTATAGCACTAGCATGAAGATACCCCTCTTCATCAACTATTATTTTTATGTTGGCATTCTCTTTGAGTACTAACATCTCTGGAAATGATACTTTCCCATATCCTCCATTTGTATAATTGAATTTTTTTGGTATTCCAAAGAAATTTAATTCCTTACTTTCATGACAACGTACGCATATGCTTTCAATATTGTTACCATGTTTGCTTATTACGTTGTTTAAATACATCTCCTTGTTAGCACTCAATGCTACAATAATACTTACATGTGAACACATTTCTAATGGGGAGTCTTCCACATGTTCAATATGTACATCATCTTTGCTATTATTTGGTTCATTAATTGTTTGAATAATGGTAGTGACGTTTGCTGGCACTTTGTTTTTCATCGATTCATCTCCATATTCCTTAGTGATATTTTCTGCCAATGCCCTTTTTATTTTTCCGGCAATTTAACTGTCTATTACAACATTATTTTTACAAAGGTAACAGTTTCGGCACGTAGACAAGAAATGGTTTATGATATTAGTAGAAGAGTATACATGTCTTCTTATCATCTTCCGTTGAACGCTAATACCCGAAAGTTGACGATGGGGTGCAACAAAAGGTAGCATGTTACCACAAGCACTGGCAAAAAGATGTCCCTCTTCATCAACTATTATTTTTATGTTGGCATTTTCTTTGAGTGCTATCATCTCTGGATATCTCACTCTTGCATATCCACCTTAAACAGAGTTGATTTTTTTTGGTACTTCTAAGAAGTTAAATTCCTTACTGTCATGACAATGCACACATACATTTCCAATAGTGCTACCATTTTTACTTGTTTCATAGTTTAAATACTTCTCCTTCTCAGCATTCAATGCTACAATAACATTGACATGTGAACACACTTTATTAAAATGCTCCATCTTCACTTTTTTTAAAAGATATGACTTATGTGTTTATCGTTCTACTGCGTAAAAGATACTGATTTAATACATGCGATAGACTGGGTAGTGTCGATATTCGGACATAGAATAGCATTGGGAAAGCCACATTGTGTCTCTGACCAATCACAGAGTACACTTGTAAGAGCCATAAGCATATTTTGTCAATTTAAGATACGTACAAAAAAAAGATAAAGTTGAATAATTTCGAAGTTTAAAAAAAATTTTTTTTAAGAAAAAAAATTATTAAATTAGAACCATAAGTCCTCATCACTATGAGTGTACAACACTGGACCTACGTTTCACAGTTGACCTAGAGAATTGACCTAAGTTTCACATTTGAACGAGAGAATGGTAATTTCCATAATTTTCTTACAGGAAACTAGAGTTAATGGTCAAAAACCCTTATTAGCTCAGATTCTACAGAAATTGTTTATTTTTCGATCCATACCTGGACTTAAGTTTCACCTATGAACCAACAAATTGTATTTTCCATAATTTTCTAACAAAAAACTAGAGTTTACGGTAAAAAACCCTTATTAGCTTAGATTTTTCGCGAGCAACTTGCCCTCCACTTTAACTACACCAAAGAATCCGTTTGCCAATCAACTCATCTCCCCCAAACAACTTTTCAGATCGTTCTTGTTAAATTTTTTTATTTCAGCTCATCCCCTTGGGTTTTTTTCTCGAAAGTCAGTTTCAACTCTCTTTATTACAATACATCCCTCTACCAATCAACCCATATCCCCCATAACATTCTTCAGCCACTTCTTGTTAAATTTTTTTTTATCTCTAAACTATTTTAAATTGACAATACTCTCCAATTATTTATTTAACAAAAATCCTCGCTTTCAATTGAACGGAAAAAATATAAGAATTTTTTATTTAAAATAAATCCGCGCTTTTTGAACGAACATCATGTAAAGAAAAAATCACACTGAATACAACAACAGAGCCCCTCAAACCCCGTAAAGCTATTTTAAAAGGTATAACAATTATTTATTTAACAGAAATCCTCGCTTTCAATTGAACGGAAAAAATATAAGAATTATTTATTTAACAGAAATCCTCGCTTTTTGAATGAACACCATGTAAATAAAAAATCACACGGAATAAAACAACAGAGTCCCTCAAACCCCGTAAAGCTATTTTAAAAGGTATAACAATTATTTATTTAGCAGAAATCCTCGCTTTCGATTGAACGGAAAAAATATAAGAATTATTTATTTAACAGAAATCCTCGCTTTTTGAACGAACACCATGTAAAGAAAAAATCACACGGAATAAAACAACAGAGTCCCTCAAACCCCGTGAAGCTATTTTGAAAGGTATAACAATTATTTATTTAACAGAAATCCTCGCTTTCAATTGAACGGAAAAAATATAAGAATTATTTATACAACCCTTCCATGCAATCCCATCCCCCTCAAAACACTTTTCAACCATTTCTTGTTAAATTTTTTTTATTTCTAAACTATTTTAAATGGACAATACTCTCCAATTATTTATTTAACAGAAATTCTCGCTTTCAATTGAACGGAAAAAATATAAGAATTATTTATTTAACAGAAATCCTCGCTTTTTGAACGAACGCCATGTAAAGAAAAAATCACACGGAATAAAACAACAAAGCCCCTCAAACCCCGTAAAGCTATTTTAAAAGGTATAAGAATTATTTATTTAATAGAAATCCTCGCTTTCAATTGAACGGACAAATTATAACAATTATTTGTTTAACAGAAATACTTGCTTTTTGAATGACTACTAAGTAAAGAAAAAATAACATGGAATAAAACAACAGAGAACATCAAACCCCGTAAGGCTATTTTAAAAGGTATAAAAAATATTTATTTAACAGAAATCCTCGCTTTTTGAACGAACACCATGTAAAGAAAAAATCACACGGAATAAAACAACAGAGTCCCTCAAACCCTGTAAAGCTATTTTAAAATGTATCACAATTATTTATTTATCAGAAATCCTTGTTTTCAATTGAACTGAAAAAATATAAGAATTATTTATTTAACAGAAATCCTCGCTTTTTGAACGAACATCATGTAAAGAAAAAATCACACGGAATAAAACAACAGAGTCCCTCAAACACCGTAAAGCTATTTTAAAAGGTATAACAATTATTTATTTAACAGAAATCCTCGCTTTTTTAACGAACACCATGTAAAGAAAAAATCACACGGAATAAAACAACAGAGTCCCTCAAACCCCGTAAAGCTATTTTAAAAGGTATAACAATTATTTATTTAACATAAATACTCGATTTAAATTGAACGTAAAAAATATAAGAATTATTTATTTAACAGATATCCTCGCTTTTTGAACGAACATCATATAAAGAAAAAATCACAAGGAATAAAAAAACAGAGTCCATCGAACCCAGTAAAGCTATTTTAAAAGGTATAAGAATTATTTATTTAACATAAATCCTTTCTTTTTTAATGAACACAATGTCAAGATAAAATCACATTGAATAAAACATCAGAGTCCCTCAAACCCCGTAAATCTATTTTAAAAGGTATAAGAATTATTTATTTAACAGAAATCCTCGCTTTTTGAACGAACACCATTTAAAGAAAACCATGTAAAGAAAAAATCACACGGAATAAAACAACAGAGTCCCTCAAACCTCGTAAAGCTATTTTAAAAGGTATAACAATTATTTATTTAACAGAAATCCTCGCTTTTTGAACGAACACCATGTAAAGAAAAAATCACTTAATATCTCTAATAGTGTATGCGATACTGGGGCGAGATCTCAGATACCTTTGAGCTACAGGCTATTAACCGGATTCCATATGTACCCACAAAAAAATTTCAATTGCCAAAAAAATAATAATAAAACATGTTATTATGAAAGTGCTTCAAAAACCCGTGAATGTATCCCTGAAAAATTGTGTCAGAAAAACTTGAACCAAACCAGATTATTATACCCACCAAACCAGACTATACCCACCTAACCAGACTGTACCTACCAAACCAGACTATACCCACCAGAAGCCTGTTTGGTACAGGGGCGTAAGCAAATTCCATATGTACTTACTACTCAGGTGATCTTTCCTCTTCAATATGCTCTTCCAAATTTTGTCTCTTTAATGAATCGTCGAGAACTTTCACAAGCTTAGCAAGCTCTTCTTTTTTAGTTTCAATAAGCTCTTTCAAGGATTCAATTGAAAGGGAAATGGATTCATCTTCTCCCTCATCTGGAGCCCCTTTTTCTGGAATTTTGGTTTGTTCAATACACAATCGTTGCAACTGATTGGTTTTGGTTTCGAAGAAGCTCTCTTTTTCTACAGCTCCGAAAACTTTTGAAAGACTGGTAGGTACTTCTTTTTCAGGTTCATTAATTTGGTCTTCCTTTCGATGTGGTTGGTTTTCCAGAGGCTTGGCTGCTTCTTTACTTACACTTTCTTTTTTACTTTGTTCTTCCTCTTGCTGTCCACTTTCAATCAAAGCCTCCTTTTTTTCTTGGTCTTCCTTTCGATGTGGCTCACGAGCATCACATTTAGTTCGAGAAATCATAGCTCTAATACGGTCAATAATATTTTTTAATTCCTACTGCTGTCTTTTTCTGAATATTTTCAATAATTTCGATTACCTTACTCTTGTAGCAACGTATCTTATCTGAAACACAGTAAAACATTGGTATCTTCTTAGATTCTTTTAAAGTAATTAATAATTTAAAGGGAATCGCAAGCTATATATAAAAAAATGACGTCATGATTCTTCCCAGACTATGATGTTTATAGGAGAAATGATGTTACTGCTTTATAATTAAAATGACCTCATACTGACACTACTGCCGTGATTTACGCAAGAGCTACGAATGTCAACAAACTTTTAATGAATACTTTTGTAATAAAAGGGCTATTTGAAAAAATAAGCCATAATAAAAACTGATAATACTTTCTATAAATTTGATAATTTATTTCGAGTCAGAAACACAACTATATTCATTCACTTACGTTGCGTTAAGGAATAGTTGAGCTATTTTGTTTATTAATAGCAGGTTCTTTCCTATAGAGCCAGATCTAAGTTTTTCTCAGATATGGCGGGGGAAAATATTTTGCCCCCCGCTCCTGATAAATTATTAATATTTTGTCTCCTCTGATAAATTATTATAAAATGGTCGTCTCTTACTAGGTTGATAGCTACCGCTAACTTTGAATCTGAATTCAATCTTTTTTGGAAGGGTATAAAGAGGGAGTTTTTAAATGGATTGGGATGGAGGAGTAGCCTGCCTAGCGGTGTTGGCTTCAGGCGGGTTGGTGCTGCAGTGAGCTGTTAGTAGTAGTAGTAGTAGCAGAGGACTGATTTAGCATTCAACAAATAATTGTTCACAAACCATATATGTAGTATGTGTAATAGCAAAGGTCGGCTTTTTATAGCCTCTTTCCGCAACCATGGTCGTTTTGCCCTTATAAATATAAGCTCTGAACAGCTTGGACCTTAGGCCTTCGCACACGCTCCTACTCATCGCTAATGGATTCAACATCCAATGCTAACGTAATACTTCTCAGTCAGCAATTCCACCCACACGGATTTATTACGACGAAGTTCAATTAATTAAATAACTTATAAATCTTTAAAATTTCGTCATTTTTAAGGTTGTCAATAGTTCACGAGAGGGTTTGGAGCGCGAATGAGGAAAATAATAAATTGCTTTCGTTCGAAAAAATTGGCGGAACATGAGTCTTTGGCACCATCAGTGTTCTTTTCAACTAAAATTATCACAGCCGTCGAAGTTTCACCCCAGCCCCCCTCCCCTACCCGAAATGCGGACATATATAGCCCTTCACTACTTACAAAAGTTTGCTTATTTTCTGTTTGTTATTTTTTCAAGTTAGTTTTATTTTACAATACAGACCAACGGTTGATGACAAATAAACAGAAAAAAAAAATCCGAAAAATCTACAACAAACCTATATACTCTAAGGCTATATCTGGCATTACTAAGAGGGGGGCTGTGACGCAACTGCAACGGCAATGATAATTATAGTTGGAAACGGGATTGAAGACGTAATTTGACTCATTTTCCGTTGTCAAACAAAATCAATACGTAATTACCTCATTCACGCTTCAAACCTGTTTACTACTAACAGCTTGGACAAATATTGAAATTAAAAGATTTATAAATTGTTAAGATATATAAAAAAATTAATTAAGTCAATAAATAAGTTAAGATATAAATTCTTTTAGATTTATAAATAACAAAATTTATAAGATTTGATCCGACAAAATCCATGTCCGTGAAATGGATGACTGTGAAACATCAACTTAAAATTGAACTTTGAATCTAATAGCTAATTTTTATCGTGGTTCCACTGAAAAAAAAAAAAAAAAACAAGGTGCCCGTGTAAGGGCTCAAGCCATGCATCTTTTTTGGATCCATATATAATGAATTTCTTTTTCTTTGGGGCATATGGAATTTCTTTTTTAATTTTCGTCCTGTTTCAATAGCGTTAACGCCGCTTCACTATTTACTCTTATTGAGTTGCCTTACTTCTTTTACCCTTAATTCCTTATGATTCACTTCTTCTTGTGTTTGATTTACTTCTTCTTTTGTAATATATGAGAAAAAAAAACGATAGTGCATATACAGTTTATGGCAATACTGTAAGCTTTCAGGTTCGTCACATTTCCCAGATCTAGCACCATTTTGTCTTTGTGGACATAATTTGTTTTAGACATCAGTAGAAGGGGAGGTGCTACTCCCATTGCCCACCCCTGCTGCCACCTATAACTTTTTTTTAACACCAAATAAGGGCATAGCCTCCCTAGGGAGAATGATTGCGTAATCGGTCAATGACCTCTTTTTTCCAAGGTCGATTTATTTGATGTTTCTATGTGTAATAACTCCGGAACGAAGGTTGCACCTGCGCATTGAATTCTAACGGGAAACAATGTTATTGATCTAGGACGCGAGGGGGAAGTGAATTTCCGAGAACTTGATTGCGTAATCGATCGCGAATGTCATGGTGTCCAGAAATAGTGTTTGTTGTTGTTGCTCTAGGCAACGAAATGAGTTTCCCGGAAACAGTTAGATCACGTGTTTCCTTCTCAGCCAATCAGCGAGTCGGATACATCCTCCTTCTCAGCCAATCAGAGGGCTGGTTACATATAATTTTCCCCGTTACATAACAATTTGCCCTTGAGATTTCGTATATAACGGGCATGCAATATGATTAAATTATCAGAAAGTATTTTGACACAGTACAAACAACTAGCATGGATAGAACAATTAGCATAATTGATGAGCTTGAGGTCTTGGCAGCCGCAATTAGCAATATAAGTGCATTTTTATTTTCAAACGAATTTTCCTTGGACATCCTCCAGTATATTTAGCTAAAACGTAAATATATTCCTTTACCCCAACCCCCCCCCCCCCAACCATACAAACATCATTATAATCAATGGAAAACATAAAATATATTCTTTTTACCCTAACCCCCCCCCCCTCACTGTTTTTACAAACAAATTCTCGCAAAAAGAAATAATTTTCTTTTCGTTACATTCCTTCCTTCTATATTTCCTGCTAAAGTGACCGCTGACTTCTGTCAATTTTTAGTGAAAATGCCGTTCTGTTTTGACACAAGACTCCAGTGCGTGGTTAAAATTAGCAGTCACCCTTTTTCCGGTTTTGTTTACAAACGCGGTCAAGTCATTGGAACTATTCTTCTGTCAAATTAAACAGTAATTAACCAAGCAAGGGCTAGAAAAGTCTTTGTGAGTTGCATGTAGCTAATATTATGTATAAATTGAATAGCATTTTTACCTATGTTTGCAAAATATATGCCTACAGGTCGATGGGTTAACGATCTAATTTAAAGCCTACAGACCAGAAAATTTAACATTTTTCTAAATGGTAAAAAATAGAAACAATGATTCCTATCCTATGGCTATAGACTACTGATTGTCTAATCAAAACGTTTGATTTCTGAGCCAAATATATATTTCTCGCGAAATTTTTACGTTGTACTTTCTTAGTGATTAATGCTTTGTCTAAATAAAATTATATGGATGAGGGTACTAACTTTCGTTCTGTAAAAAAAGGGCAAATTATTTTGAAACTAATTTTTTCTCTTGTTTTTAAGGCAAATTATGAAGAATGCGTGCCCCCTCCTTCCAAGAAAGCCAGAGAGGGTGAGACAGCCCCATCAGTGCCAGCCTCATTGCACCCTGGCAGAAAGTGAAAGAGAGAGTGTGCGGATAACTACAGTGCCGAAGCTACGCAAGATCGTGAAATAGCCGGCCCAGCCGCGCAAGAACATAGCGACGCCACCCCGTCCACCCTCCAACACGCACTACCCGGGCCATCTGGCACCCAAGCCCAGACGAATTATGCAAATGTGAGCATTTTTTCATATCTATCTATTTATTCCAATTTTTAGTCCTTTTCAATCCCAATATAAACTTATCTCGGTGAGATATTAACCCCTCACCCCCAACCATTGTTTTAAATTTATCTCCCTCTGAGATATCTAAATGTAATTTTTTGCAAGGAAACCACTCTTTTATAATCTTTGCTATCGTTTCGTTATCTCATAGGCGAATATTTTTAGGTAATTTCAATTAATAATCACTGCCTTTGAAACTCAAAATGCTGTTTTTTCTAATCGTTGCCATTTTCTATGCATTCCCCCCTATCCCTTTGCTGCTATCTCATAAGCGAATATTTTTCATGGGTAATTTCAAGTCAATTAATGCTCACCATTTGAAACTCAAAATCCCCTATTTTTCACAATTGATTATCACAAAGTTTTAAGAGAAGGAACTGAGAGAGATTATTCACATTTATCTATTTGTCACATATGGACCCCGTAATTTACGCAAGGATATTTAATAATAGTCTTCAATCTTACAAAGCCGTGCCAATATTTCAGTGATGGGGAAACATTGTTGACAATATACTGAGTTAACGGTTTACAGAATTTAATTGTACTGTTTTCCCGTCTGAAGTTCTGTCTTGGAAATCGGAACACTGGCGCGGCGGCTTACAATAATTGTGAGCTAATGAAGAGTTCACCAAACCTGCAGAAGGGAATTAGAGAGAAACTTGGACTTCTGCAGTCGAAGCGAATATTTCAACTTTTTTGGGACATTATGTAAATGGCCGGGGGCCGCGGAGCCCGTGGGTCAGGGAAGCGCTGTGGGGCAAGGTTAGGGAAGTACCGGAGGGATGCGCCGCGGGCCACGGACGTGCCACGGGCTCGAGAAGCATAGCGAGAAGCAATGTGGATCCCGAGAAGCTCCACAGGGATGCACCACGAGTCCGAAAAGCGCCACGGGAAGCGCTTCTATGTCATATCTTAGATTATCTTCAGTTGAATTAACCATATGTTATTAAGCAATAATAATCCAAATTTTAAAAGCAGTAGGGGATGATTTGAACACTTTGAAAATAAGCTAT
>NC_142794.1:91385203-91412703 GCF_049724085.1 Artemia sp. Qi Xiang Cuo | reverse complement strand
TTACAATACTTCAAACTACGTTAGGGGGGAGGGTGCCCCCCTCACCCCTGGATCCGTCACTGTTACTACTGCTACTACCTACCAAAAAGCGCAATGTGCACAACACTAATACAGCTAATACTACTACAACTATTCTCCAGGGAGTGTTGAGGGGGATGCTGAAATAAATAAAAATACACTACGTAAATACAGGCCATAAAAAGGAAGTGTGAGCATATCTCAGGAACGGCTTAGAGTGTTAAATTGAAACAATCAGGGTATGTTGAGGTAGATGTCGGACTATCCAAAAGGCACTGTCTGAAGACTATTCTTAATACTACAACTATCACTACTACCACCCCCACTACTCCTAATATTAAAGTGAAGCTTCCGGGAAATGTTGAGGGGGGGTGTTGAACTAACTCAGAACACACTGTGTGCATGCATATTATCAAAAGAGTGTATCAGCGATGTATGTGGATCGGCTTAGATAATTCAATCGAAATTTTCAGGGCATGTTCAGAGGGAGGTTGAAGTAACAAAAAGGGAGCATTTGCAAACTACTACTAGTGCTAGTAATACTACTACTACTACTACTTGTAATACTGCTACGCCAGCTAAAACTACTTAGGCTGAGGATACTAAGGTGAAACTTTCAGGGAATTTGTAGAAGGACATTGACCTGAAGGCAAACGCACTGTATCATGCAGGGTATCACCAAAAGGCACTCGGTGAATACCAAAGTATAATCACCTACGTAACAAATACTGACAAAACTCTCCAAAAGTGACCCCGCGTATCTCAGCGCTTTTAGACGTAAAATGTTGTACTACTTAATCGCTCCGAGCCAAAGTACTTTGCTCCGTCCAATACTTATGCTAGAGCGTGATTCAGGCGACGAGTGACCGGGATGAATTGTGTAACTACGGTTTTTAGTTGCCAGGTTCGCATAGGTATAAAAAGGGTCACTTTTTTTGTGTGGAGAGGATAGGTTTTGTCAGTACTTGTTCCATAGGTGATTATACTTTGGTGAATACTATTATAGTTACTATAGCTTCTACTACAAAAACTACCGCTGTTACTGCATCTACTACTATTGCTACTACTGCTACTACTACTACTAATACCATTGCTACTACTAATCCTATTGCTCCTATTACTGCTTCTACAATTAAAGTGAAGTTTCAGGGAATATTTATGGGGATGTTGAATTAACTCAAAGCATAACATGTGCCCGCATGTTATCAAAGGTGCGTATCAGCAGTTTCTCAGGATCGGCTTAGAGTATTGAGTTGAAACTTTCAGGGGATGTTGTGTGGGGGGGATGTTAAACAAACAAAATGACACTATGTTCATATCACTATGACTACCGCTACTACTTCTAGTACTGATATTGTTAAGGTTAAGGATATTACTAATAAATTTACTGGAATTGTTAGGGGGATGTAAAATTGAATTAAAACACATATGTGCATGCAAATTGTCAAAAGGGTATATCAGCAACATTCCAGCAATACTTTAGGGTATTAAGCTAAAACTTTCAGCAGGTAAAAAATAAGTACTACTGCTGCTACTACTACTGCTGATGCTGACGTTGCTGCTTTTACGGCTACTACAGCTGCTATTAAACTATATCCAAATAGTTTAAGAGCATTCAGGGTGTCAAAATGGCATAGTCGGGATTCAGGGAAAATTAATGAGGATACAAAACTAAATCAAAACAAAGGGTGAAGTGTATGTTTGGACTATATGCAAGCAGGTTGTCAAAAGGGTGCTTCAGAAATATCCCAGCAACAACTGAGGGTATTAGGTTGAAACTCCATGGGCGCCCATATGGGTGGAGGGCAGCTCCAGCCCCCTGGCTGAATGATGCTGCCTTATATTTTTATATTTTGTTTTGATTTTTTGGTTATAGAGCACTGGAAGTTCCGTTTAAAGCCGGTAAGCCCCCCCCCCCTAAAATTCAGCTTATGGGTGCCCATGTGAAACTCTCATGGCTACTACAACTACTGCTGCTACTGAAATAAATCAAACGGGTTTTAAAGCATCCAGACTGTCAAAATGGCATAGATGCAATATCTCAGGCACTGAATAGGGTATTAAGCTGAAAAATTTCCGGGAAAGTTGAGGGACATGTAAAACTAAATGAGAAGGCGCTAGATGCATGATGGTCATCGAAAGGGCGGATCAGCAATATCTTAGGAACGACTTAGGGTATTAAATTTGAATATTTTAGGGCATGTTGAGGGGGATGTTGAACTGAGCAAAAGACGTATTGTGCATATTAAAATACGCATAATATAATTTTTTTGAAACCGTATTTTTGAGCTTTTGGTCACTATTGGCCGTGGTTCGTTCTTTACTAGGTTGCGGCTAGCGCTACAACCACGACATTTGCGTTATAACTTCTTATATATGAAGATCCAGTCTTGTTGAAAATTACATATATTTTAGTACTATCTTTTGTTACTATGAAAATGCACTAGATATGACAATTTCCTTTCAAATGAGGTCTCTCCCAACATTCTACGACCACTGGGTGGGTAAAATAGCCGAGGGAGGGGGAGGGGGAAGAAAAAAGGAAACACAACGGCTTTCCATGTAAAAAATCAATTTTACTTGTTGCTTAAGATGGGGAACAGTGATTTTCCTATATGGAGTCTTGGGCTATGATTATTCCATTGGTGCAGTTTTAATTCCGGTGCGACACCATTTTGAGAATTTTCATGCTGTTTAACAATATTTCATAAACTTTTCGGCGCAATAAACCTTACCATTAAGATTAAGGGGAGTATTAAATTACCATTAGGAGACAAATATTTTTTTTAATTTTTTTACATGAAGATACAAAAAAAGTATTTTTCAAAATCTAGGGCAGTGAGCTACTTATGAAAACACCCAAAAAATAGGTATTTTTCAGAATCTAGGGATCAGTAAACCCCCGGGCTTCTTTAAATGGTGTCAAGAATTATAATTTCTGGAAGCCTTTAATATCTAGAAAGGTAACAAAATTAAAATAAATCAAATTAAAATCCACTTAAAGAGCAAAATTGAAAAAACGGAAACAACAGAAGAATAGTTATAACAAATACATAAATAAATAGGGAAAAAATAGACATATTGTGATTCTGATGAGGTGATTCTTCCCCCTCCCTCTTGCGTATATGCTGGAAAAGCTTTCGGAAACTAAAATTCAAAACTTTTTGAGTGAAAACTTTCGGAAAGTAAGATTTGAGAAATTGCGCCTTAACCCTTTGTGCAGACCTAACTCGGGAACTCGATTCTCACTCGGGGAAAAACAGTTTCATATGGAAATTGTTTCACCAAACGGAAGTGTATTACTTCTAGTTGTCTGACGTAGAAGCACTAACCTTCAATCGAATCAGCTGACTTGGAAAAAACCTCTTTAAATAAGGCACTAGATGCTTCCAAAGCAAGTCGGAAACTATTTTCTGACAAAGAGAAGAGCTCTATCTCTGATTTTTTGCTGCAACAGTTAATTTCAGACTGACATACACTTGATGGCAAACCTGAAATAAAGAGTAATCACAATTACAGAAGGGATTTATATTCAAAATTATCAAACAGAGAAAAGAAAAATGAACAAGGCTATTAGGTATATACATTTTTATGTACTTTAATTGTAAAAGGGCACCTTCAAAAGTCAAGGAATTTTAATGAAAATCGCACTGTAAGATTCACCTTATAAGAAAAGCGTTCTGTAGAGGTTTCAATCTCCCATCTGCAGAATGTGGAATTTTGTATTTTTTGCCAGAAGAAACATCACGGATGCGTGTTTGTTTTATTTTGTTCCAGAGGTGATCGTATTGGACCAATGGTCCTAGAAGATTGGGAAAGAGTTTTGAGATAACCATTTTGTTCATCATAGTTGAAAAGTCAAGTAACCATGCCTTTGGGGACGACACGATCCCCAATAGTCCCTAGGGAAGGGTCTATAAGCTATAAGTTATAAAATTTACCCCCGTTTACACATAATATTTGTTATTGGAAAGTATACAGATATTTAACGGGGAAGGGATATTTTCTGGGGCTATTTTCCACGAGGAGAATTTTCCGTGGGGATGGAAGTTTACGGGGCTAACTTTCAAGGGAAGTTTTAAAAGAGGAAAATTCACAGAATTCCTGTATGAAATTCTTTTTACTTGTCTTACTTTATGTTTGGTGACAAAATTTTATGTGTGGAGATGTTCCGGGGAAAAATTTCAAAGGGGTTAAATTGTCTGGGGGATTTTCCGGGGGGGTGGGATTTTTCGCGGGAGAAATTCTTCAGGGGGAACTTTCTGCAGGTGAAATTTGTAATGGGGGAACTTTCCGCAGGTGAAATTTTTCATGGGGGAATTTTCCGTGGGAGAAACTTTTCATTGGGGGGATTTCCAGGAAGCAGATTCCACGGACGCAGGGGGATTCCCGGTATGATTTGAACATGATCAGAAATTGAAAGAAAAAAAGTCTTTTTTTAATGAAAGTAGGTTAAGGAGAATTTTCCATACGGAATATTCCAAAAGAAATTTTCTGGAGGGAATTTTCAGCAAGTATGGAATTGTCCGAGGGGATTTTCTGGGGAAAGGTGATTTTACGCGGGAGGAATTTTTCATGGAGAAATTTACCACACCTGGTAAGCTACTGACTTATAAAAAAGCATTAAACTAAATGAACTCGTTGTTGTTCGGTCTTTTGTTCAGTTACCCTTTCACCGTCACATTGAAAGGGTCATGTTTTTATTTTAGTAATGTTTCTGACGGTTTGTTTTAATTTATTTTAGTTGTTGTTTTTTACGGTCCTTTTTTACTTTTGCACTAAGGACGGTCGAGTGGAGATCTCGGCCGACATATTTGTATTGCATTATCATTTTTATTGGCTGAAAATATCCCTGTTTTTTGTGGGTTTTTTTTTCTCCTCTTGTCATGGAGGAATTTTTGTGTGTGGGGGGATTTTCCACGGGTGGGGAGGGTGCGGATTTTCCTGAGATTATTAGAAAAAAGACCAAAAAAAAACAGCTTTTAATTGAAAGTAAGAAGAAACATTAAAACTTAAACAAAAATTATTCCGTATATGAGGGGGAATGCCCCCCTCCTCAATACATCGGTCTTTACGCTAAAGTTTGAGTTTTTGTCCTCATTCCTTTAAAAATGATTCGTGAAACACAAGGACTATTTAGTTACAATAAGAAGCCGTTTTAAGGTGCTTAAAAACATTATCGTAAAGAGCAAGGTATTGAGGAGAGTGCACACCCTCATATACTTAATAGTTTTTGTTCGGTTTAGGTGTTACTGTTGCTGCTTATTTTCAACTGAATTTTTTTTTAATGATCAAGTAAGAGCAAGCCGTGCCCAGGATTTTTCTCGGAGAAGGGGGGCTTATAAAAGAATAATTTCAAAAACATCAAAATTCGTTTATATGCATTTTGTTACGTTTTTATGAGTCGAAAAAATTTCAGGGAAGGGAAGAGGATACGGCCTTGAGTAAGGGCAATCTAATAGAGTATAAAAGGCGTTCAAGTAAGATGAGACCAATTTCAGAAGCTTTGACATTCTTATGTATATTATACTTTCTGCGGTGCCAGTATTTGGTCAAATCCTTGCTCAGCCAGTAATGCCTGCCAAGAAATCAACTGCTTGAAGGCTTTCATGGCTGAGACATATAAGCAACAACATCTCACGAAATAGCAATTACTGTATGACATTCCACGTTTTTTTTTCCTCAGCGCAATTCTCTTGAAATGGAAATTCAAGTAACTTACTTATTGCAAACATTTGCATGAATATTAGCAAATTCAATATGTAAAAAGTACAAACAACTCATAATACCGCAATAGTTTAAATATAATATTAGTTCAGTGATAGCTTTTATTTTATAGCCTTTGTTGTATAGTCAATGATTTTCACTTTTCACTTTCGCGTGGTGCCCCTTTGGTATTAATCATGGCCCAAAACAGCTTATAGCGTTAATTAAATAAAAAACAGGTTTTTTTTAAAATAAAAGTAAAGAACAATTAAAACCCCGCTCTTTGGGCTTAAGGGTTTATGTTGCTTTAAAAACACTTTTTATGCAAATTCAATGGCCCTTGTGTTTGAAAAGTTTTCTTGATGGAAATTCTAAATTCTAACGAAAATTCTAACTTCGAAATTCTAACTTCAGCGTGAAGTAGGGGACTTTAAGAGTGGGAATCCTCCCCCATGTGTTTCATAATTTCTGTCCGTTTTAAGATTTGATTTCACTTTAGCTTTTATTTGCAAAATTTCATTTTTGGTACCCTACGCCGGTTGCCCTAAATACAAGAAGTGTTACCATTCCTTTTCTAGCCTGAAGAAAACGATCTAGATAGATAGGTCTCAAGTTTGAGAAAAATAGTTTAGAGCCTTAATTTTAGTTAAAAATTAAGTGAGTAACGTCATATTTATTTACATTTCAGAGCAATAAATTACATCAATTTTTCCCTCAGGAGTGCTTGTATTGTTATTAGTATCCATGGGCGCCCATAAGCTGAATTTTAGGGGGGGCTTAGCTGGTTTAATCGGCACTTCCAGTGCTGTATAATAGAAATCTCAAAACAAAAATATAAAATATAAGGCAGCATCATTCAGCCGGGGGGGGGATGGAGCCCCCCTCTGCCCCCCCCCCCCCAATATGGGTGTCCATATTAGTATCTATGACGGTTACAAAATTATACAAGATGACAAATGACTGAGCACCTAAAGAAAAAGGCATGGAACAAGGAACAGCAAAAATCTGATTGAATTGCAAAGGAAGACGTTTTACAACGAAATCTACTATTAGAAGACAAAGCAAAATTATATTAGAATGAAGGAACGTGTTAGTTTAGCGCGTGTGAGACTATGACTGGGGAAAAGCTGGGAAAGAAGTTTTTTGGGGTATCTATGACATCATGCGAAATTACACATTATTTGGAATGAATCCGAGCCGCTAAAGTAAAAGGTATGAAAAAAGTCGGAGGTAATGATGAACAAAAATGAAGCGCAAACAAGATCTGAGGCTACAAGGCATGTAACAACCAGCCTCACAACGAATACATCGAATCGTAGATCAAATATGTGGTTCGAAGAGAAGCAACACTGAGATCCGCACAAGAATTTCTAAACTCAATTGAAATTGCTTATTTGGCACCTTGTGACTTAAAACTAAAGAACAATGAATATATATACTCCAATTAAACACACAACTGTGTATTTATTTATGTATGTATAATTTCTTTAAGAATTTGGAATGAATCCAAACAGCTAAAGCAAAAGGTATGGAAAAATGTCTAATGTAATGATGCACGAAAATGAAGCGCAAACGAGCTCTACGGCGAGGAGACATGCAACAACGAGCATCACTACGAATCTCAAATGAAAATAATGACTGGGATGATCACATCGAATCGTAAAAAAAAAAAAATCTGCGGTTAGAAGAGAAGCAACAGTGAAAACCATAACTAGTCCTAGAGGAAAACAAGTCCTATAAAATGGACGGTTATTTTATGCATTAACAGGAAGAAGCAATTGAATTCACGCCAGAATTTCTTAGAGTTTAGAATTTGGGAATATCGTTTGTTTAGAATTTGTCTTAGAATTTGGGTTTCTATTGACAAGAGTCTCTCTCAATTTGTTACAGCGAGACGTTTGATCCAAGGCTCTCCTAAATGTGAAGGATACTACTACTTTCTCTGACGATCCAGCTTTATTCATTCAAATGGAATATTTGCATAAAAATACTTTGAGAATGATAATCATCCCTAAAAAACTGCACCCCTCCAAACACATACTAGGAGTGGGGGATCTAAAATATCGAATATCTTTTAGAAGGTCATTATTTCCACGGTTTTCGGGGCAAAATGTTAGACTCCCTTCCCCCAGGGAATTTCTGACAGAGGTCATAATGCCCCTTTACCCCGTTCGTGCTGGTGAGCATGCCAATGTAATATTTTATGTTACACAGAAAACGATTGTCTGCAATAAGAACGGCCCTATAGTAGGCTATCCATACTTCAAGCGTTATAAAAAAAAACCTGGGAATCACTGGGGAATAAATATTAATTTCTACGAAACTCCTTTTGGTACTTCCTTGTTATATAGAACACGCGCGAGAAAATTGTATCGTGGACATGAGACAAAAACCGGTTTTCATAGCCTTTATACCAGACAATTAGCTTTGGTTCGGTGGGAAAATACATTGTAGCTATATTTTAATTAAATATTTAGTTGGTGTTTTGGCTAGGTTATGTTAGAATAAGTTTGTTTAGGTTAAGTATTTAATATATACTTTGCTTTACCCCCACCCCTAATGTGCAAATATAGTCTATAGCCCAAATGTATTTCTAAACTATTTTATTTTTGTAATACTTAGGTATATTTCATTATGATTAACCTAACTTCAATTCTCGCATGTGTTCTATATGACAAGGAAGTACCCTCCCTTTGTATCCCCCCACCAACGAAAAGGCCCATCTGCTCTCTTTTAAAATCGCTGATTATACACAATTGTACATAACTTTCCAAAATCTTGAATGAATCATTTTAAGTAAATGAAGCATTAAATAAATGTCGATTTGACTTTTTCCGCGCGACTTTTTCTGCGCGACATTAGGCCATGCCTCTGAAACTGAAAAGCTCAATATATGGTTTTCGAAACCTAAGCCAATTGGCTATCTCAAAATTACCATCCGATGACTTTTTGACACCCTTTAAACCAAAATTGTTCGTTTACACCAAGAAATGGCAGAAAAAGCCACTTTACTCTGGCACAATCTAAGCTACTTCAAAAGTACAGTAATACTTTTGATTTCCGCTCAACTGAGCCTTTTCCTGATTTTTCGATGGCCATTGGCTAAATACTATCAATCCTGGAAGAAAAACACATGCACAATCTTTTTTCTAAAATACACAAAATTCCACATTACACCCCTAAAAAATACACCCCTCCGAACACGTATTAGGTGTGGGGGACCTAAAGAGTTTTCAAGAATATATCAGCAAAAATGTGGAGCATTGCAAATTTTACAAGAAAAAAGATTGTGCAGAAAAAAAGTAATACTTAGTGGCCCTAGAAGAATCAGGAAAAGGTTCAGTTGAGCTGCAATTAAAAGTGTGTCCGGTACTTACGTATTATCTGTAACACACGCGCCATATTATATAGGGAAGGTGCTTAAAAAACTAGTCAAACGGGTTTCTTTCAATAGACAATTGGATTGCAAACCGTGGTTTGTCATTGCGTTTGCAATATTTAAACTATTGTTTTTTGGGGTTTAGGGGAAAAAGGTACCTAGGTTGGGTTAGGTTACGTATGTAATAAATGCTATGGTTTACCCCCCAGCTCCCCTAATGTGCAAATATATAGCCAAAATTTGTTTCTAAACTATAATATTTTCATCCTATTTTGTTTTATTTCATTAGCATTAACCAGCTTCACTTTTCGCGTGTATTACAGATAGCACATAAGTACCGTTTGTCCTTTTTAAGCAGCTTAGATTGTTCCAGAACAAGATCCCCTCAAGATATGTGCTTGAAAACTCTGTGACAGGGGTTTATAACCTGCTGAATTCATTGATTAAATTTTCATTAAGATCACTTATTCTTTTCGGGGTGTTTTGCCCCTTTTTCGGAGGTTTTAACCTTAACTTTAGATAGGCAACTTCACACTCAATCATTTTTGCAAATTCAAAACTACAATAAAAAGCCGATTCTTTTTACTTTGGTTCTGAAATTGCTTCCCTAAAGTTGGAGCCACATTCCAATATCTCTCGTTACGATATTCAATGTAAAAACAAACACCAATTGTTATGATATTTTTATCTTCTTGAGTACATCTTCAAACAAATATATGCATAAATTTACATTTTGTTACATGACAGCTATTATTGGCTGGTAGATGGCATGTGCGTTTGTAACTTGGCTTTGAATTTTGTAAAATCAGGTTCATAGTTCGTTACGCTCTTGCGGTACGAACCGAGGTGCGAATTGATTCTGCTAAACGCTTATTTGTGAGTTGGGAAAAGTGTTATGGTTTTAAAAACGTAATTATTAAAAAAACTGACAAAACAACATTTTATGCCGAATAAGGACACTAATCTGCAAGCACCCTTCTTAAATTAGTATACTTTGACTGTAGCAATAATTTACAAAACTAATTGGCAGATTGTGTTGATTTGTGATGCATTTTAAGACTGGAATCCTCTTGAAGTTCTAGTAATTCCTATTCTCATACGACACTTTCATTCGAAATATAATGATTAATTGATAATCCATCGTCAATCTCGAATGAATTTACAAAAAACCTTAAATGAAAACAGAAAATCATACCGCATCATAATTGAAATCATAATTGGCAGGGGAACTGCCAATTCCTCGACCCTCGCTCTTTACGCTAAAATCTTAGTCCTTTATAACAAATCTCACTTAAAATCAACGGGCCTTATGTTTGATCAATCTTTCTTAAAGAAATGTGACTAAAAGTTAAACTTTAGCATAAAGAGCGAGAGTTGAGGAAGGGAAAGCCCCCCTAATATACGAAATAATTTCCGTTTCTTTTTGAGTTTTAGTGTTGTTACTCACTTCCAGTTGTAAAAAAAACTTTTTATTTTAATTTAATCTCTAACCGGTTTTCCCTCGTCCGGAGTTAGTTCCCATGCGAATTGGCGCATGAAGAACGACCTCCAGGTACCTCTGGATAACTGGCTAGCCACCAGAGAGCCAAATGCATCTAGGGATGGTTGGATTGGCAATCCTCCTCCTGAAACTTCTATTGCTACGAATGGAACCAGAAATTCAGCCTCCCCGGACCGCCCACGGACGATTCCCTCTGAATATCGTCGACCAAGGTGGCATCAATGTGGCCACCTGGAATGTTCTGAACTGAACCAACCCGGTTCAAAGCTTCTATTAGCCAGAAAGAAACGCCCCAGAGGTAGACCACGTATGAAATGGGCGGATATCATCCGCGATCGACTCATGGCGTGGGGCATTGACCCCAGTGAAGCTCCTACTCTCGCCCAAAACACCGCCACTCTGGAGAAGACTAACGGCGCTGATGTCTGGTTCCCTCTACGCTGGCGACGCGGCCACGGTTACTTGACTTAAAGCAAGAGCTTTAAGTCAAGTAAGTCAAGTGGTTTTTCCCATCCTGTCCGGACCCTTTCTCCCTTAAAATTTCTCCAGGAAAATTTTTCCTGGAAACTCTCCTTCCAAAGAAAACTCTCACTGCGGTCAGCCTCCAATATTTTTAGTCACTTAAAAATGACACTACAATTTCTGAATTCCGTTCGAATGTACCCTATCTTGATCTTCTAGGACCTTTGGTTCTTGGACCTTTGGACCACCGGGGAAAAACAACAAACAAACAAATAAACACGCATCGGTGATCTTTCTTCTGGGCAAAAAATGCAAAATTCCATACTTTCGTAGATAGAAACTTGAAACCACTATAGTAGTATTCTTTGATATGTTGAATATTATTAGAATCACTTAGCTTTTTGTAGGTGTTTCCGCCTTTTCTAAAAATGAGGCAAATTTTATCAGGGTCGTAGCTGTTGATGGGTAACATTAAACTTAATGGAATTTATATATTTGGAATCAGCATAAAAAACCAATTCTTTTGATGTATCTATGATACCAAAATTCCGTTTGTTAGAGTTTCGGCTACTTTTAGCCCGTCTCGTTCCATGCTTGTAGTTCGTTACCCTGAACTGTTTGATAAATATAATTATATATAGATATAATAGCACATTTTTACTAGAAGGCACTGAAAAATGGAGAGTAGTATTTTACTAGAAAGGAATTACAGGGGACGAGCTTTCAGCGAAAAGAGGTTTATAAGGTCCTTCAGATTGAGTTTGACGTGAAAAATATCCAATACAGATGTTTTTTTCTCGAACAACTAGTCTTGCTTGCTTATTTGTAACCCAGGACACACATTACACTTTTGTTGGATGGTGAGTACAAAGTACAAAGAAGGTGATTTGCTGCTAGCTGTTTCTCGAAAAGCGGTCAAACGTGCCAGATTATGAATAAAAGCGGGAAAAATATAAACAATCACAATATTTTGAGAACTTGGGCCATGACCACTGCCCGTAATAGTCAGATAAGATTCAAGACAGATAGTGAGTAGATTTTCGTAAGGTAATCTCAATCGTTTTGAAATTCGGTCTTTGGCGTACGTCTTCAAAAATGGAAGACAAATTTAAGAAGCCTCTATACCATTTCCACGACCGCATAACAAGATACAGAACAACTGGTGAAATAGAGAATAAAGGGTAAACATGCCTTTAAACAGGATTAAGAGGTGAACCCTTTTAGCAAGGCAGGTTTAAAGGACGCCCAATAAAAGCATTGGAATTTTTGTATTACCCTTTCGTCTATAGGTTAGATACTAGTGAATCTGGTATGAGTTAAAGAGACAAAACTTTTAAAAATCGGTGTGAGTGTAACCCAGCATCGTTCCACTTAATCCAACTCAGGCCCATCCTTTCAATTAAACCCCAAGGAACTGATATGTTGGTTAAGCGCACTAATTAAGTACTTGCGACCTGAAATCTGTGGCAAGCCTTCGAATAAGTGTTAAGCAGCGATAATCAAAATTTGCATCTCGTTTCACTCACTGTTTCCACCTTATCGTGCGATGTCCTAAACTTCCGATCGGGTCGATGTCTGAATAATTTTGCAGGTTTTAAGCTTTAAGTTAAATCAACTTTTTAAGGTTTTCTTGAGACCATATTTTCAAAGAGTACCTGATGACGAACTACGAGTAACGATCAACGCGGGCTAATAGTAACGGAAACTCTAAAAAAAACTAAATTTTGATAAAAGTATTTAAATCGAGGAATTGGCTTTTTCGTGATTCTGAATAAGTGTAAAGTTACCCATCAAAATTTACGAGCATAAAAAAATGCTCTAATATCCAAAAAAGGGGCGAAACACCCCCCCAAAAATAAGTGATATTAATGAAGTTTCAACCATCAAATTTAGCATTTAAGGGAACACTACTGCTGAGTGTTCAAGCACCTATTTCAAAATTTGAAACTTCGATTAATTTTTTCGAGAACGATGATGGCGGACACATGTTTATTTATTTAATTGTCTGTTGTTGTTTATTTTTTACAGGGTGGATCATATCGAACTATTTTCCTAGAATATTAAAAGAAATTCCATTAGAAAGGAGACAGAGGGTTTTACTGACCTCTTTAAGTACCAAAAAGATAGTGCCACATCAAAGTGGCTTTCTTTACCATTTTGCGACGCAAAAGGACAATTTTGTCAGAGATGGTGTCAAAAAGCCACTGAGGAAATATTCTGAGATAGCCAATCAATTTAAAATTATCAAAGACCTATGTATTAAGCTTTCCGGTTTCAGAGACAGTAATGCGGAGTGCTTGAGCATTCCTAAAGATCCTCCTAGGCCATACAAAATAAACAGTTGATATACACATTTGCTTTAAAGCTTCATTTACCAAGTTTATTCATTTGAGGCTTGACAATACTATATATGGTGTCGTATAATTGCGTTTTTTTTTTTTTAATGAGACTATGTTATGCAATCCCGCTTTCTAAGACTATAATGAGAGATAGGTTGAGATGGCCAGGGCACGATCTGCGGATGAAAGATGACAGATTGCCAAAGATTGTCCTTTTTGGTCACAGTCTAGGGCCAAAAGAAAAGCAGGTCGTCACCAGATGGGATGGGAGGATCTCTTAAGGAAAAAGTTTAGAGAAATGGGATCTTCGGGAAGAAAGTGAAGAGGGGGCTTTGAATAGATTGGGACAGAGGAGGAGCGTGCGTAGCTGTGTTGGCATCGGGCAGTTTGGTGCTGCAGTGAGTTGTTAGTAGTAGTAGTAGTGTTATGCAGTTTTTGGGATAATTTTGTATTATAGCCACCACAATTAAGATATGGTATCGCGAACATGAGACAATAACCGGTTTTCATGGTCTTTATACCAAACAATATCAGCTTCGGCTCGGTGGGAAACTACATTGTAGCTATATTTTAATTAATTATTTAATTAGTATTTTGGTAGGTTAGGTTAGGTTAGGCTAGTTTAGGTTACGTATTTAATATAATCCGGTCTGGGCAGCCCCCTTCCATAATTCTTTGTTGTAGTTTTTATAATTCTGTTGATAAAGTATTATATTTTCATCATATTTTGTTTTATTTCATCAGCATTAACCAAAGTTCACTTCTCGACAGAACTTGAGTGTGGTGGCTATAAAACACAAGTACCGTTTTTGGTAGTAGCGGGAGTAAAAAAAAACTTACGTGAAAAATTAGCAAAATTAGGCTAACGTATGGCACCAAACAACGGCACCTAAAAACGTATGGCACCAAACACCTTAAGAAAATGTAGCATTCCTTTGAAGGTGAAAATGTCTAAGGGGATTTTTTTTTTTTTTAATGATGTCCTTTTTGCTTCAACGTTTATTCAAAATAACAAATTAGCATTTTTCGATAATCAAAACAGTAGGTTCCACGTTTCTTTTGAACAGGGACATTACTTATGCCTACTTTAAATAAAACGACGACAGAAATCTCTTCGGGCTTCATCATCATGGATGAAGGATAGATTTCAAACATACTTAGTTCCTGGTTTGAAGTTTGAATGGGAAAAAAATTGATTTATTTTTTTAGGGAATTTTTAGGGAAGTTTTTTCAACTGAAAGTAAGGAGCAATATTAAAACTTAAAACAAACAGAAATTATGACGTGTATGACGGGTTTCACCCCTCGTCAATACCTCGCTCTTTACGCTAAAGTTCGAGCTTTTCCAAGTCTTTAAGAATGACCCCTGAATTACAAAGGACGTTTAATTAGAATAAATAGCTCTTTTGAAAGTACACAAAATACTTTAACGTAAATAGTGAGGTACTGACGAGGAGGCGAACCCCCTCATATAGGTAATAATTTCTGTTCGTTATAAGTTTTAATTTTGCTCCTTACTTTCATTTGAAAAAACTCGTTTTTTTTATTTAATTTCTGATCGTTTTTTAAACAATTCTGGGAAATCCAGCGCCCCTCCATGTAAAATTCTCTTCCCCATGCCAAATTCCTCCGTGGAAAGATCCTCCCACATAGGCCCCCCCCCAACGCCCCCACCGGAAAAAAAACCTCCTGAAAACGTTTGTATACTTCCCAATAACCAATACAGTATGTAAACGATGGGCAAAATTTATAACTTGCAGCCCGTCCCCTGGGGACTGCGGGGGATTAAGTCGTCCTCAAAGACAAAGTTATTAGATTTTTCGATTATGCTTAAAGAAGGGCTATCTCAAAATTTTGATCTGGTGACTTTGGGAAAAAATGAGCGTGGGAGGGGGTGATACGATCACCCCTGGAAAAAAAAATCAAAGAAACAAAAAAAAAACACGCATCCGTGATCTTTCTTCTGGCAAAAAATACAAAATTCCACATTTTTGCAGGCAGGAGCTTTAAACCTCTATAGTAGGGTTCTCTGAACGCTGAATCTGATGGCGTGATTTTCATTAAGATTCTATAACTTTTAGGGGGTGTTTCCCCGTATTTTCGAAAATAAGGCAAATTATTTCAGGCTCGTAACTTTTGATGGGTAAGACTTAACTTGATGAAACCTATATATTTAAAATAAGCATAAAAATCCGATTCTTTTGATGTATCTATTGGTATCAAAATTCAATTTTTTAGAGTTTCGGTTACTATTGAGCCGGGGACGCTCCTTGCTTACAGTTCGTTACCACGAATTGTTTGATAACTGCAAACATTTATTTTTCTTTAATAACAAATAAATGATGATCTATTTCCTCTTTGGCTTTCCCTTATTCTCCAATTTCAGAAAAAATACACCATAAATATCAGCCTCTCTCAGCGGTATTAACTGGGGCGGGGGGCATTTACCACCTCCTAGATTTTCAAAAATACTTTCTTGGGCATTTTCTTTGAAAATGGCTTTTTTGTGTTTTCGGTGAAACAAAATTTAACAAGCAACAGAAGTGCCTCCCGCAGCATTTAAAAAAAATACAAACAATCCTCCCTCCTTACGTTTCCGTGAATTTACTCAACTGGCCCGTCTGTTCAGGCAAGTACGCAAGATTTTTTTTTTTTTTGGGGGGGGGGGGGTATCCAGTGAGGAAAATTCCAGAAAATATCTAGGCTAGGCAAGGTTGTATCCAGAAGTTGGGAATTACCAGGTTTAACCTCTCCCCTGAAATTTGTGACGAAAAAAGACCTGACAAAAATGACTATAAGCAACCTTTAATCAGTTTTAAAGGTTTCTTTATACCCCCCCCCTCGAACAAAAATCCTGGACACGGCCCTGGTGTTGAGGGTTCTTGGTATCAGACATGACAGAATTAAGGGCGGAACATACAATTTAAGGGCAGAAAATAAAATAGCATTCAAATTGAATGCTGACATGTTGACAACTTCATGCTCACATGGTTAATACGCAGCAGGGTGTTAATCAGAAATAGGCCTTAATGACTTTTTAATCAAAGCACAGGGGAATTGGCAAACCAGAAAATATTTTATAGTCAGATGTTAACTTTTGTCGGAATAATCATGAAGCTGATTTCAGGTACTTGTCTATTATATAAAACACACTCGAGAAGTGAAGTTTGGTGACAATAAAATATTATGAAAATAGAATACTTTATTAGCAAAATTGTGAAGGTAATTTGTGAATTTTTAAATTGGGAGCTTCGGCGTCGGCTGACCGTCTCAAAGACAAAGAAAAGTTAATTATTGACGCGATACTTGACCTACCTTATTTCAGTTAATTACTAACGCGATTCTTGAGGGTACTAGTTAGTTTGCTTCGACTGGTCATAGAATATACTGTCTCACCATGGATGTTCAAATTAAGATTTTCGATTTGCCAAGGACCAAAGAACAGGCAAATATATCCTTCCAGCATAAGGGATTGTTACCCAAAACCAAACACTGGGTCAATGGACACAACAGGACTTTGTACTCTTACGAGAAGTAACGTTTTTGGAAGTGTAACACTAGGGCATGTTTGAAAACCGTCAAAACATGATGAAATATAATACTTTATGGTACTGGTGCATTATGCGGGCATCACTATATACTGTATCAAAGAAACCAGTCACGAAGCCCGTCAAACTGCTATTTCATTAGCAGACAACGGGTGATCTGCTAGATAAATTGATGGCAAAGCGTGGTTACTCAAAATTTAAACGATTCTCTTTTGGAGTTTAGGAGGGAGAAAGGTACCTAGGATAGGTTACGTATTTAATATATGCTATGCTTTACGCCACCCCCCCCCCCCCTAATGTGCAAATATATAGCCTAAAATTGTTTCTAAACTATTATATATTCTTCCTTTTTTTGTTTTGCTTCATTAGCATTGACCAAACTTGACTTCTTCGCGGTGCCCGTATAATAAACCAGTACCTACTTTATTAGGAAAATCGTGAAAACTGTAACTTGGAAAGATGCTCCCAGAACGCAGAAATGTTCTCAAGAATCGCGTTAAAATGATCAGCCTTCGGTCTTCAGGACCTCGGCTCGGTCTTGAGGACATTTCTGCGTTCTGGGAGCATATTTCCAAGTTGTAGTTTTCACGATTTTTCTTATAAAGCATTCTATTTTCATCATATTTTTTTTTCATTAACACTAACCAAACTTCACTTCTCGTGTGTGTTTTATATAATAGACAAGTACCTGATTTCATTTATTCATTTTTTTTTTTTTTTTTTTTTTTTAACGAAGTTTTTCCGATGGAAGTAAAAAGGAAAGATGAAGCTTGAAACATACAAAAAATACTGATTCAAAGGGTAGCCTACTTACGTATAATACCGACCACACCGAAGAAGCAAAGTTAGGTTAATCCTAATTAAATATACAAAAACGTGATGAAAATATAATACTTTAGTAACGATATTATGGAAACTACAACAAAGAATTATGGAAATATAATATATATATATAAATATATATATATATATATATATATATATATATATATATATATATATATATATATATATATATATATATATATATATATATATATATATATATATCATATATATATATATATGGCTTGAAAGATATATATATATATCTTTCATCGGTCATGAAATCAATAAATTTTAGCATGAAATAATGTATTGCCGATATATGTTGCACTAACTGCAAAGCAATATTTTTTTAGCTTTTAAGTTTAGTCTTCACTCTCCATCACAAAAACATTCTTTTTTAACTAATTTTTTTACGTTTTTGGGTTTCAGAAATACACAAAATAAACTTTATACACAGATTTTGGCTCAGGGCAATGAGACTTAAGAGTCACACAAGCTTGCCTTAAAATAGGGCACTAGAGCCTACATATATAAGTTTTACCAGTAGCGTCGTTTGGGGGGCAAGGAGGGAGGGCAGTTGTCTCCATAATTTTGAGAGAAAAGTATTATATAGCTCATGCCCCTTGACTCTCCAGATGAGAACCCCTCTTACCCCCCAATAAAAATGCTGAAGGATACCCCTCTGGGTTTTACTTCACATCCCTCTTAAGCCATCCCTACAAAATCTAGAATTCTGTGAAACAAAGTGTCCAAGGAGTATATTATCGTCGGTATCTTTGAAAGTTGGAGATAAAAAATACCTTTATTTATGAAATACTGCCCGATATAGAATATAGGCTATAGAGATTTTACAAAAACTTAAGGATATTAAAAGAATTTTAGACGTGTAGTTATTATGACTTACAAAAAGTGATGTCATAGCTTTGGCAGTTTTTCGGCTCAATAATTGCGAAAAAGGTGCTTCTCTAGAATCCAGTAGTCACGCACAAATTGTATTGAATATCAGATAGCATTGCCCGGTAAGACACTGTAAAACAAAGGGTTTCTCACTCTGGGAACTATATTTAAACTTTAGTTTTTTGGGGTTTAGGGGGAATAAAAGGTACCTAGGTTGGGTTAGGTTAGATATTTATGCTATGCTCCCCCCCCCCTAATGTGCAAATATATAGCCCAAATGTGTTTCTTAACAATTATATTTTCATCCTATTTTTATTTATTTCATTAGCATTAACGAAACTTCACTTATCGCGTGACTACTGGATTATAGACAAATACCGTGAAAAATTTGGCCATCTCTTAAGAAAGTATATTTTGGTAATTTTTGTTCCTTGGACTTGAATATTTGACGAACTAAAGAAGAGCCAAAATATTCAGGAATTAATAATTGCAAGCTAGGAATCAAGGTCCTTTATTTACGAGCTGGTAAGTCAAGTCCAAAGAAGACATAAATCTTTATTATCTTTGTGCTATCAACTCAATTCAAATTTTAACCCTAAATGAGTCTATGGTTCCGTTAAACTAAAGACAAAGAAGAAGAGAATATCGTGAGCCCTCAAGGTAAAAGCATAGTTGAGGGTTTTCATATTCTTTTGAAATTTCTATAGGAGTTCGGGATACTCCTAGGCCTAACTTTTGTTTCGTCATAAACTAGTGCTACAAAGATCAATCAAAATAACATGAATCATTGCCGAGACATGTTCAAATAGCTTTTTTCACACTGCTTTTGACAGTTTTCGTTTGTATTTTTTTTTTCCAAAAAGCTTTTTTTAAATTTTTGGTCACTATGGACTGTATTACTCTTTGCTATGTTGCTAAAGGGGCTGAGAAGGACAGCAGCAAAAAGGGAAAATTGTAAACCTCTGGTTATTCGTTTTCGACCATGTATATGTGTATGGTAAGCTCCCTTTTCATGCTCGTCAGCATCTCTACTCCAGAAATTGTCCTCCAAAAAATGACTTTTGGTGCTATATGACACTATATGCTGGGTTAATGGTAAAAGGTTTACAAAGGACACGTAGATGGAACCGAAAGCTTTAAAATGGTACCCTTTCACGCCTCGTACCGTTTCCTCTCCGGATACGGCACTGAAAAGTGCTATTCTTAGGTGCAATTTGACATTTAATGACGGTATTATCACAAGCTGAATTAATAAAAAGCCCGTATATATACAGTCTGTATATATATATATATATATATATATATATATATATATATATATAAACTTGCTCTTAAATAATTTAATGTTATCTTTCTCTTTCTTCCCAGCCTTTGCATTCCGGAAATGACATCCAAATTTTCCTTTTTGGAGTTCTATGAGATTTTAAGATAGCGTAATCAAGTCGAATATATAAAAAATCAAATAGATATAAAAATTAGCTTTGAAATAAGGCCTTAAACTGTTTTTCATTATGTTCCAGTGTCCCACTAGCAGCAGAGGTGAAAAAAAGTAGAAAAAAGGTGCTACCGATGCAAAAAGTGATTTTCATTTTTGTACAAGGTTGGGTCCTTATTTTTCCTATAGGGTTTTTGACCATGGCGATTCATACAATGTATTTTCATTCGATCTGACAACGTTGTAGCTGTCGCTACAACGATAAATTTGGCTGGTCGTACGCAGGATTTTTTTATGGGTCAGTTGCTATACCAAAGAATATCTACCAGTGGATTGTACCCGTTTCATTTCTTTTGGGGAGGGGGGTATCCAAAAATTCGGATGTGTTTTTCAGTCTCCCATAAATTATTATAGTTTACGTAAATTTAGTCATTTTTTTTTTTTAATTTGAAAACATATTCCATACACCCCCCCCCCCCCAAAAAATGTTGATCAGATAAACAGCAATTTAAAGAAAAAACTAAAAAATAAAATAAATACAGTACTTATTAGTTGGGAACGAAGGGGTGCCCTAATGCCTGCACACCTATGTGAAA
The DNA here is from genome assembly GCF_049724085.1 of Artemia sp. Qi Xiang Cuo. Taxonomy (NCBI): domain Eukaryota; kingdom Metazoa; phylum Arthropoda; class Branchiopoda; order Anostraca; family Artemiidae; genus Artemia; species Artemia sp. Qi Xiang Cuo. The sequence continues at coordinate 91,391,995 of NC_142794.1, read as the reverse complement.
CATCAAGATTATGGCCATTTTTAAAATTATGTCTTGCACTTAGAAACAAAAAACACAAGTTGTATGAAAATGATGAAAAATTACCCTTTCCCCCATCTTTACTAGTCATACATTAGACCATAAAAAATAGTCTATAAATTCTTCATCTAACTCGGAACAATGCTAAAGAAAAACAGGAAAACGGAGAAAGAACATAAGCAGAAAGAAAAAAATGGGCACCATGTCGATTCATTGTTAATATAAGCACACCTGGGCAAGGAGGGAGCACATCCCCTCCCCCAGTCAAGATTTGAAAGAAAACTACGGATGTGTTACATGTTTTGTGCAGAAACATGATTTGGTTTCAGAGCCCTTCAAAGAAAAAACCACTGATGCACACCACCTCAAACTTCGACTGGTCTAAAATTGCTTCGCAGTCCACTCAGCTCAAATCAGTTGATGAATCCGACTACTCTGCCAAAATAAAGTCTAATTCATATTGACAAAATTAGCTTAAAACCGGACGTGACTATCTCTTGATCGAACACTAAGAGCCCGAGGGAGAAAAAGTTTGGTAAGTGTGGGGCACAGCTTATCGATCTTGGAGAATCAATAAAAGAGATATAAGTTGGAAAAAATTAATACAAGACAACTTAAGAAGCGTGAAGACACGAGCAATTCTTTTCATAATGAATTTCATCCACTCAATGAGAGATGTTTCAACAAATAAGCTGTGTTAACGGCTGAACGGAATGATACAACATATAAAGCACGCATGTGGGATTTGGTTTCGGAAAGGGGAAAGTGAAAAAGAATAGACCTTCCAAAGAGGCAAAACCACGGGGCTCCCACTTTCAGAAATCAAGCACAGAAGGTGGCATGTGCCAAGCATGGGGGGACCGTGCAGCACACATGGCGTTCCAAACTGTGCACCAAATGGTGGAAAGTAGGCAGCCACGCGACGTAGAAAAAATGGATCATTTATATAGAAATCGTAAAAACAAGGTCGTATTAAGGGAAGAGACTAGGGTTTGGATCCCCCCTCCAAAATGTTTGCTCGACTAGTAAAAGCGTAATAAAAATGCATAAAAACAAATTTTGATATTTTTGAAGTTTCTTTTCGTAAGTTCCCCTAAAAGAAAATCCTGGATACGGCGTCCATAGAAAGCTATAGGAACAGTAGTCAAAATATTGACATTTTGGATCAAATCATGAGTCCAAAGGTCCACCTTTGTCCAAAGGTGCAAGATATTTTAATCTCGTTTTTAGCTTTAAAGTGGGTCTTTACCTTTTTTTATGATAATTCTATCTTCTACATAACAATGCTTCAGAATTAATGATCATCTCTGAAAACGTCTGTTAGTTATTGCCAAACAAGCTAAATATTTACGAATCCACCAAACATTAAGCCTCTTCTTCTCTCTATTTAAAATTCCTCCAATGAAACCTGTAGAAACCTCCCACCAAATATCCCCCAGTCACATTAAAATATCAGCAACTTGCATCACTCTTAATCATCCTCAATTAAATTATTCCGCAAATTAAATCCTTAATTATTCCGCAATTAAATCCACTTATTTTCTTAACCTAAATTTCGGAATTTACTCTTGGATCTCAAACTCCCAAAACCTCTAAAAATTGATTTCTCAAATACTTTTACATAGGACATTCAAATCGTCCACATAATGATTATCTAGTGAGCTGATGAAACTATGATATGACACTCAAATCGTCCACAGTGAGCTCATGAAACTATGATTAGGAAGAGCTCTTTGAGATTGCAAATCACCTCCTGCAATCACCTCACTGCAATCACCTCCAATTAGGAATTAAAAACTTAAATCAAGTTGTGATTTTTCTATTCCATATTAGTATCCAGGTTCGTTGCAATGTGCAACTCAAATTTTTGGTACGAAGGGCTATATGATCCCACAGTCTTCAACCATAGAACTTGAATAAAATGCGAAATAACGTCAAAGTAGCCAAAAGTAAACTACATACGACGCATGATTCTACGCCGGAGGGAGGAATCACTTCTACCGCAATACCCCCTCTTAAAACTTGCAAGATATATAATCTGTTCACAATTCTATGTTGTATTATTCACCTTCTTAAAGGGTTTTCGGAAACTTCTCAACTCTAGGAAAGAAATGTAGCCCAACTTCGGATATAATTTGTTCGTATGGACCTCGTGAATCCTTAAAAACTTGGCATTTTGCCTTAGAAACATGCAATTTTTTAGGGGGAGGGGTACGAAAGGATTCAAAACCTGGTTGCATAACTCAAACAAAAACAAAAAATTTCATTGCAAAGACATACTCTTATCAAACAGTTCGTGGTAACGAACTGTAAGTAAGGAGCGACCCGGCTCAATAGTAACCGAAAGTCTAAAAAACGGAATTTTGATACCAATAGATACATCAAAAGAATCAGATTTAAATTTTGATTTCAAATATATAAGTTTCATCAAGTTTAATCTTACCCATCAAAAGTCACGCGCCTGAGAAAATTTGGCTTATTTTCGAAAAAAGGGGAAAAGACCCCCTAAAAGTTATAGAACCTTAATGAAAATCACATCATCATATTCAGCTTATCAGAGAACCCTATTGTAGAGGTTTCAAGCTCCTATCTATAAAAATGTGGATTTTTCCATTTTTTGCCAGAAGAAAGATCACGGATGCGTGTTTATTTGTTTTGTTTTTTCTTTTTCCCAGGGGTGAACGTATCCACCCAATGGTCCTAGAATGTCGCGAGAGGGCTCATTTTAACCGAAATTAAAAGTTCTGGTGCCATTTTTAAGTGACCAAAAAATTGGAAGGCATCTAGGCCCCCTCCCATGCTCATATTTTTCTCAAAGTTTTTTTCACCCAATCAATATTTTGAGATAGCCGTTTTGTTCAGCATATTCAAGAATATAATTAATATGTCTTTGAGGATGACTTAATCCCCCACTGTTCCCGGGGGAAGGGCTGCAAGTTATAAACTTTGCCCATTGTTTACATATAGTGTTGGTTATTGGCAAATATACAGGCGTTTTCAGGAGGATTTTTTTTTCTAGTGGTGGGTCGAGGTTAGAGGAGGGGTTACGTGGGAGGATCTTTCCATGGAGGATATTCCCTTGGGGGAAGGGACATTTCTATGAAGGGGCGCCAGATTTCCCAGCATTATTTAAAAAACGATCAGAAATTAAATAAAAAAAAGTTTTTTTCAATTGAAAGTAAGAAGCAAAATTAAGCAAAAACTTAAAACGAATAGAAATTATTACGTATATGAGGGGTTTTGCCCTCTGGTCAATACCTCGCTCTTTACGCTACAGTTTTTTTCAGGATTTTCAAAAGAGCCATCTATTCTAATTAACCGGCCTTTGTAATTCAGGGGTTTGTGATTCGGACAAAATTCGAACTTTAGCGTAAAGAGCGAGGCATTGACTAGGGAGCGAACTCCCTAATATACGTAATAAAAACATACGAATATAGAAATTTGTTACGTAAGTTAATTCGTAAGTTACGTCAGAACAAAATTTCGAAAGAGCCAATTAGCCAAAAAAAGGAAAATTAATATGCGAATTTCGTTTTAATTATTCATGTACGGTGAGGACATGAATTTTTAAACCTATTTTGCCTCCTCCTCCTGAACAAAAACTGGACTCAGGGGTGGACCCAGGATTTTTTAGGGGGGGGGGGGCAAAATAGGTTGATCCGATGAACTTGCGTTAGGAGCAAGTTTAATTAACGCAAACTTGCGTTAATTAAGTAAATTACACTACTTTAGACCACGTTAGGGGGGCAGGCACCCCCCGCCCCCGGATCCACCACTGACTGGACTAATGTGATTTATCGTTAAAGTGCCAGGTACACTTCGCCCCCACGTTGCCTGCCCACAGAAAAGTGATTTCAAAACAACGCAGGAATTCCGTGGCCACTTATAAACTGTCAGATATCTCCCAAGAATGGCAGCTGAGAGTTCGGTATCAGTTCTCTCTTTGATTACTTTTGGCTCATCAGTTGCGTTCTGTTCAATGCTTTCATTATCCCCGAATTTTTGGGGATTCCCCCGAAAATCTCGCAAAAACGGAGCCACAAAAAAGCTTGAGCCTAGAAGCGTCAAAGCTTTAAATTCGGCCCTGGCTACCCATGCAAAAATGCGATTTTCCTTGTTATTCAAGGCGGGGCTGTAATTTCTTGTTTAGAGTTTTTAACAATAGTAATTCCAATGGTGTGTTTTTTGTTTTGCTGTAATGCCTTTCTTGAGGGGTTTCAGGCTCTTTTTAAAATTCCTCCAAATTTGTTTACAATAAATTGTTATTTTTTACAATAACATTTTACTATTAAGACTAATGGAAATAATAACCATTATTCTTGAATCAGCTATAAATGGCAACTTTTTCTCATTAGACGATTTTTTTTAGAAACATCTGTAAATGTTTTGGTTTCTATTAAAATGGAATTTGCCCCAGGAGCAATTGTTGAATTTAAAAGAGCATAAAAAGGCAGCAAGTGGTGTATTCACTTTCTTCCTAGCTATATTATTGTGAATATGCATATATTTACCAAAACAAAAATTCCATTTTCAAAAACTAAACACAATGAAAAAAATATTAAAAACTCAAAATTCAGTTAAACTATTTTTGTCAGAATGCAGATAGGTATAAATCTGTCATGTATACAATCTTCTTAGCCCTAGAAATAAGAAAATAGAAGGCTAAACATAATAGGCCCTAGCAAGGCAATACCTTCCCAGCAGGGCCAGACTTAAATCTTAGGCACCCCTAGCCTCAAGCGTTTTGGCGCCTCTAGGCCCAAGCAATTTTTTGGGTAAAGTTCTACGAAATCATGTTATTGAGTTAGGAATAAAGTGAATACACCATTCGATGCCTTTTTTATGCTGATTACGAATATAATAATCATTTCTATCGGAAATGAATTTCAGCCCCCCCCCTATATATGCCAATTCAGGGTTAGGTTAGGCATACATAGGGGGGGGGGGCTGAAATTCATTTCCGATAGAAATGATTATTATATTCGTAATCAGCATAAAAAAAGGCATCGAATGGTGTATTCACTTTATTCCTAACTCAATAATATGATTTCGTAGAACTTTACCATTTTTTGTCCGGGAGGGACAGCAATTTACAGGGAAATCCCCTAAAATTCGGGGACAGTGAACAGAAGCCAACTGATGAGTGATGAGCCAAAAGTAATGTAAGAGAGGTGATACCGAGCTCTCGGCTGTTATTCTTGGGAGACATCGTACAATTCATAAGCGGCTACGGAATTCCTATTTTGTTCTAAAATCACTTTTCTGAGAATAGGCAGCAAAGTGCACCTGGCACTTTGATGATAAATCAGATCAGCCCAGTTTTGTGCCAAGCAAAAAATCGCTCAAGTGTGTTTTTTTGCGCCCCTCGGCATTGCGCACCCTAGGCCCGGGTCTGTGCGTAAATCCTAGCCTGGTTCCCAGGTGTAGCCTATTTTTGATCCGTTTTTTAAAGTAGCCTATCATTCACATAGGCTAACTCAATTATTGGTAAATTTTTTGGTAAAAATTTACCCAATTATTTTCTAAGATAGGCCTATGAAGAAAACCACATAAACTAGAATTTTACCCTGATTTTTGTGCCCCCCTCCCCAAAATTTTGAAAAATATTTTTTTTTGGTTGGCTTTTTTCATTCAGTTTCTTATTACAATTCCATTGAACAACACATAAAATTACCCCCAACCCTACATTTCCGTAAGTTGGCGTCAATGTTTTGACGATAGCCTATAGTCAAGTTTAACCAAATTACTGCAATTCTAAAATGGAATAAATAACAAAACTCACCTTCACTTGGATGATCTAGTAAATCTGTTACAAGTATCCCTTTGGATAAGAATAAATCCCTTATATTTCTACAAGAACTATCCCTTGGATAGATTTTAGCCGCAGATACCACAGCAATAATAATCAATAACCTTGTTTTCATCACTTCAACTTATTGTTACAATAAAACTAAACAAATACTAATACAGAAAAACTTGGTGACTGATACGCAATCAGTTCACTGTTGAAGAACTTCTAAAAAGCGAAGAGGGGCGGAGCCAAAACTACTCCGCCGAGACAAAGAACACCTCTGGAATGTGAAAATGAGAACTGGAATGTGTCCATGAAAGAAGAACGATCAACTCTGAATAGTTGTATGTCTTTCTGTTTTGATCAATTTAATCGGAAATAAAGAGTAGAAGGGTGAAGACAGAAAACGAGGCGAAGTCACTAGTTTTTGTGTCTATTATGGTTGCGGGTTTCACTGCAATCTATTAAAGAATGAACTCTGCTATAATAACCGACAGTTTAAAAAAATGTCAAGCCAGGAAGAATCGCCATTTGAAGCTGATTTCGAAATCGTAAAAATTGCTTCGATTAATTGGTACTGATCTATTAGCTGGGAACCACGCGAGAACTGAAATTTGGCTAATGCTAATGAGATAAAACAAAATAGGATGAAAATATAATAGTTTAGAAACAAATTTCGGCTATATATTTGCACATCAGGGGGGTGGGGGTGTAAACCATAGCAGACATTCAATACGTAACCCAACCTAGGTACCTTTTTTTTACCCTAAACCCCAAGAAACAAAAGTTTAAATATTGTAAACGCAGTGAGAAACCACTGTTTGCAATCCTCGGCATAGGATTTCTCCGTTGCAAGAAACCTGTTTGACTAGTTTCTTTAACACCTTCCCTATACAATATATCGCGTGGTTCCCAGCTAATAGAACAGTACCTATTAATCTTATTGGTAAAATTTTATTAAAAAAACTGATTTCTGAGAATTA
>NC_142794.1:91342703-91377703 GCF_049724085.1 Artemia sp. Qi Xiang Cuo | reverse complement strand
TTATTTGGTAAGATTTGATACACAGAAAGCTGATTTTATCGACCTTTAGACGCCGGAAGTGAAGTGTCTGCTTATGAAAATAGGTGACTACTTGTCTGTCTCTGAGACAGACAAGCAAAATTGTAAATTGTAAAACAGACAAGCAAAAACTGGAAATTGTCATATGTTTACGATAATTTTTTTCCCTGAATTCATGGAAAATAAAAAAAGTTTTGTTTACTATAAACTTTTTACTAGTTTTTACTAGATTTCGGGAAATTTACTAGATTTTTTTTTTTGCTAGATCTAGTAAAATCCTACTGACGGTGGCAACCCTGCCCTATATTCCTATTAATATTCTCAAGGCTTGGATTAGTTAGAATATTTCAGAGCTCTAAATTCATGAAGTCGGAATTACAGCCACACCTCAATTTTAGAGCTCTTCAAAAATTGTATAATTTGTTCTGATTTACTCTGATTTTTCATTGTAACTTAAGAAATGTCTATGTACTTATATTTTTCTTTTCAAAATCTTTTTTAGCTATTCAAAAAACCCTAGATAAAACATCATTTGTATTTCAATCATTTAATATACTATATATGAAATTTTGTTAATTCATAAAATCTTTATTACAAGCGATATCTTACTTTAAAACCAATATTGCTTTTTAAATTAATGGTGAAAACAATTTGTCAAAACTTTAACTATAAATTGAGACCAAAGACCAGTTTCCACGAGACCAGTTAACAAGTAATAGGCGTACCAGGGGCTACTAACTTGCTAGCTTCTCTCGTGCAAAAGGTTTAAAGTTTTTACAAGTTGTTTTTATTATTATAATAAAAGCATTATTGGTTTTAAAGTATGTTATCGTTTAGAATAAAGATTTCATGAACTAACCAAATTTCATATGTAGAATATTTAATAACTGAAATTCAAAAAGATGCTTTATTTAGGGTTTTTTAAATAGCTAAAGAGATTTTGAAAAGAAAATATAAATACGTATTGACCTGTCAAGAGTCCGAACTTTTGTGATTTTCAAACAATTTTTAAAGCGCTAGAGTTTTCTGTTGCTAGGATGGGCTATTTCCAGGGTTGCCACCGTTGGTGATTTTTCCCCAAATTTGGTGTTTTTTTTTGTTATTTAGCCTAAAATTTTGTGATTTTATCCTAAGACTTGGTGATTTTACCATGTTTGCGTTCCATCTTAGGCAGCGCGCTAGTGCTGCATAAGTAAAGAACGATGTGGGCACAATGTGCTTTTTTTCTCAATACCCGGGCACTTCGTATCGAAGGAGTTGTCGTAGAAACTTCGTAAAGGGCTCATTCGATTTAAAATTGGAGTCGCTAGTACCCTTTTTAATAGTCGAAAGTGATTGGAGGGCACCTAGCCCCCTCCCCCACGCCCATCCTTCCCCAAAACACAACCAATCAAAATTTTGAGATAGCCATTTTGTTCAGCATAGTTGATTTCCAGATAGAAAATATCTTTTTGTGGAGGACACTGCCCCATAACCCTCGGGGCAAGGGTTTTAAGTTATGCCCTGATGGCATATAAGACAATGCTGACACAATGTACAGTTTATTATATTTTTTTCTTTAAAGCAGGGCACTTCATATAGAAGGGGTCGTCGTAGAGACTTCAAAAGGGGTCATTTGATTGGAAATCGAGAGTTCTAGTGCCCTTTTAATAGTCGAAAGTGATTGAAGGGCAACTAGTCCCCCCTCACGCCAATCATTCCCCAAACACATCCAATCAAAATTTTTAGATAGCTATTTTGTTCAGAGTAATTTATTTCCAAATAGAAAATGTATTTTTGAGGAGGACAGTCCCCCACAACCCTCAGGGCAAGGGTTTTAATTTATGCCCTGGGGCATATAAGGTTTTTATAGAAGGCGTTGTCGTAGAAACTTCAAAACAGGCTCATTCGATTGGAAATTCAAACGGGCTAGTGCCCCTTTTAATAGTCGAACGTGACTGGAGGGCAACTGCCCCCCCCCCCACGCCCAGCATTCCCCCAAGCACCTCCAATCAAAATTGTGAAATAGCCATTTTGTTCAGCATAGTTGATTTCCAGATAGAAAATATGTTTTTGAGGAGGACACTCCCCCACAACCCTCAGGGCAAGGGTTTTAAGTTATACCCTGGGGGATTATAAGGTTTTTTTGAAGGCGTTGTCGTAGAAACTTCAAAACAGGCTCATTCGATTGGAAATTCAAAGGGCTAGTGCCCTTTTTAATAGTCGAAAGAGATTGGAGGGCAACTAGCCCCCCCCCCACGCCCGGCGTTCCCCCCAACCCATCCAATCCAAAGATTGAGATAGCCATTTTGTTCAGCGTAGTTGATTTTACGATATAAAATATCTTTCTGAGGAAGAGACTCCCCCAAAACCCTCAGGGCAAGGGTTTTAAGTTATGCCCTGGGGGCATATAAGGTTTTTATAGAAGGCGTTGTCGTAGAAACTTCAAAAAAGCCTCATTAGATTGAAAATTCAAAGGGCTACTGCCCTTTTCAATAGTCAAAAGTAATTGGAGGGCAAATAGCTCCCCCCCCCCAACGCCCATCGTTCCTCCAAACGCCTCCAATCAAAATTGTGAGATAACCATCTTGTTCAACGTATTTGATTTGCAGATAGAAAATAGGTTTTTGAGGAGGACACTCCCCCACAACCCTCAGGGCAAGGGTTTTAAATTATGCGCTGGGGGCATATAGGCTTTTATAGAGGGCGTTGTCGTAGAAACTTCAAAACAGGCTCATTCGATTGGAAGTTCAAAGGACTAGTGCCCTTTTTAATAGTCGAAAGTGATTGGAGGGCAACTAGCCCCTCCCCCCCCCCCCCCCCGACGCCCATCATTCCCCCAAACACATCCAATCAAAATTTATAGATAGACATTTTGTCAGCGTAGGTGATTTCCAGATAGAAAATATCTTTTTGAGGACCCAAAACGAACAGAAATTACAATAAATATCCGAGTCAAACTAAAAAGGAGCAGAAATTAACATAAGTTGGGCGCAAAACCCCAATGCCTTCCAAAGGCCAGAACAAAATTTGCACATTACTGAAAAAATAAAAATGAATGTGCATTGTCAGTTTAATTTAAATATACTTATATTTAGTAATCAAAATGTTAAAATTATTTGATTTATTAAAGTTATAAAAGTAAAAAAATTTATATTTTTTCATTAAAGTGCAAATTTTGTTCTCGCCTTGGGAAGGCATAGGGGTTTTGCACCCAACTTATGTTAATTTTTGCTCCTTTTGAGTTTGACTCGGGTAATTATCGTAATTTCTGTTCGTTTTGGATTTTATTCATTTGTCGATGCTGATTTGTGGTAGTTTCACGCTTGGTAGATTGTTGATTTTGTTTTTGCTCATTTTTTGTTTAATGGAGTTCTTTACTTTTCCTTGAAAAACTTATTTTGTGGAAAAGGTTTTTTTAATTAATCTTTTGAATAAAGAGAGGTAAATTCTGATGAAAATGCTATTCAACAGACTTGATTTTCAGTGGATAGCGAATTTAACGCATATCAAAATAGCCGATCAGGGGAGATGACCATAAACCTGCCACCATCTATATTAATATACAAGAAAATTTGAGGAAAATATAATAAAACATAAAATATTTCATAATCCTCAGTGCATTTAGAAGGCCTAGACTTCAGATTGAAAATGGGAATTCTTATTCCAAACCCTAAATCTGAGATACTTGTTGAACGTAAAGTGTATGGGAAGTTAACTGAAGCTTTGGAAATTATAAAAATACCCTGCTGCTGAACAAAGAATTAGTCAGCTATCTCGAACAAATACCCTGCGGTTGAACAAAGAATTAGTCAGCTATAAGAGAAAACTATTCAAAAAAACAAGTAAGGCATGCTATTTCGGTCTCGTCTATTGTTTCTACCAAAAGCATAAATTTGCATGAACAGCTTGGTGCGAATTCTGCAAGTGAGGCTGTTGAAGAAGTGACAGGGGTAGCTTATTCTGTTGAAGAAAAATTTGTAAAATCGAGTGTTCAGAACTTTGTGACGCAGATTGCTTCTGTTGTAAAGAGTTCTAGTACAAAAATTATATCTCCATCATTTTGTCTTAAGAGGACAGTCAAGAAACCCAGGTTGTGATGTAGTTAAATCAGATACTCAATAAAATTCTGGACAAGAAAGTGATTTCAACATTAATAGTGTTAATGATACTAACTCTTTAGAAAAATCAGATGGATCGTTTGAAGAAACTCCTCCAGGGAAGAAACTGCCACTGACTTGCAAAGCAAAGACACATGGATGAGGACACCAGCTGCAGTGAAAAAAAAGAAGAAAAACGCAAACGTGCTGTTCAGCCTATGGCCTCAGCAAGGACAAATACAATCACAATAATAAAAAATATAATTTGAAAAGCACGTGAATACGAGATAGTTGCTGTATTGAAAGTGACCAAGATTTCAATCCTCATTGATGAATCGATAGACATAACAACAACAAAATTTCTTGTAATAATATTTGCCTATTATTCTTTGGAAGAGCAGAAACCACTCGAGCAGTTTTTTCAATGTCAGTTGTTTCTTATGCAACAGCTAAAGTTTTGAAGAACCTAATTGCAGATGAATTCATTAAAATAAGAAAAAAATACCACTGACAGACATTGTTGCCTTTGCTTCGAAAAATACTAGTATTATGCTAGGATCCAAAGATGGCTTGGCAAAGTCTCTGAAGGGAGACCGTCCATGGCTTGCAACTGTCGGTTATATCCGCCATTCGTTTACCCTTTGCTCAGCTGCTGCTTGTGATGTCTCAGACCCGTGTTTTTTGCAGTTCAGTCATGACATTTCTTAGTTTTATTACGTTTAGCCCAAATGGAAAATAAAATTTAGACAGTGCCAAGCATTTTCCGATATAGCTAAGCGCTGTCTGATATACCCTTGCAAAACGAGATAGCTGGCGATGGAGAGTGCGCCTTAACGTCTTCTAGAACAATATGGAATATTTAGCCTTTATTTTTAATTTTGCCTTGCAGATAATATACCATCCGCTAGTGTCCTTTACAACGCACTAATAAGCAATTATTTCAAATTATATTATGTGTTCCTTGGTTAAATTTTAACAGTGGTTAATCGACTTAATGTAGAGTTTCAGAGTGAAGAGGTACAAATTCATTAAATTCTTAATAAGGTGAAAAGCTGATTGAAAGAAATAATGTCAAATTTCATCAAAGCAGATGTTTTGGCTCGCACTAGCCCATTTGCTATAGAAGTTACAAAGTCTGGTAATCTGTAAAACTTAAAGACATTTATTTTGGAGCAAAATTTGAAGCACATACCAGTAAGAGAGGAGAACATCTTGAACATTGAATATTCAACAATGTGCTGTTCAAATTGGTAACTTTCTATTAAAAGCTATGTTTGTAAATTAAATCACGTATCAATGCCTGTGATCCTCTTCTGAATCCACTCAAATGTTTTAATCCGACAATCGCCATTTATGGTACAATTCCCTCTATTGCTTTGATGCACAGTAGATTTTCTGCAACTTTAAATTTTGAATAAGATTTGTTCAACACCAAGTGGAAAATGCTTTTGCATATTGATGATAAAATCAGAAAAAAACACCAAGCTAGAACCTGCTCGGTTGTTCTTTTTAGGGTTTTGTAGGGAGAGTGGTGAAAATTCTTTGTTTTTGACCTTCCCCAGGTTCATGGAAGTATTGATGTCAGTGTCTCACTCCAGTGCCTCAGCAGAGAGAAATTTTTCTCTGCTGATGCTCATTATGAGTCTCCTGCGAAACAGGTTGAACCCCATTGTCATTTAGTCTCTCATGTATGTGCATAGATTTGTCCCGGATGCATCCTGGGACATACCTAATGCATCTGTGCCAAAGAAGAAATAAATGGAAGAAAATGGAAGTTCAATATGATTTCTAATCAAACTCATTGAACCTAAACATTTGCTTTTATAAATAAACGAAGTCATTTTGTTGTCAGTTGAAAAATCGTATTTTACTGTTTTTCGTTTAAGGTCAAATGTTAGTATAAGTTTTTTCTTTAAATTTAAGAAGAAGCTGAAAAACCTTGTTTTACTTTCAAGTTGTTAAATTCGTGAAGAAGTGGAAAAGATATAAACATAAGCTACGCCCTATTTTGCGTCCACATCGAATCTTCCATGTGTTCTTCCGTGAAAAAAAAAGAAATAACCTATGGGTTATGATCAATGAATTCTTCCTTTAGTTCCTCATTCATTAATTTGGTCTTTTTGATAAAAAAGACAGTAAAGATTTAAAGAGATATTGTGTAGAAATTCATAATTGTATAATATTTTGTTATTTTGATATTCCTCTGTTTTAAAGCCGAAACAGATTTTTTGGCCAAAAAGAAATGATAAAATGTAGGAATGATAAATCTCCAAAGGTTTCACCTGAATGTTTATCAAATCTTTTTTGTTTTGGGATTTTTGTTCCATTTCACTTTTAAGCAGTATAAAGTCTAAGAATCTATAATATCTGGAAATAAAAACATAAAATGGAACCTGTAATTAGTTCATCGAACAAAGTCATTGAATGTGACATTTTAAAATCTTTTGGCATGAAAAATACTTCTTTTTGTTCTGAAGACTAGTAGCACGTATAAATTTGTCTAAATATGTAAATATATATGCAAGCATAAATTCACATAAAAATTGGTATAAATATGCATCGGTATAATACAAAAATCCACAAGTATGAAAATTACATAAAAGATATGAAACTATTTGGCAAACTAAAATGCTTCACAGCCAATTTGCCTTTTGGTGAATTTTTGGTGATTTATTCTGAGAGAAGATGGTGACTTTTATTGCATTCAGTGGCAACCCTGTACATGACATTTCAGTAACGAATTTACCACGTGGGACATTATATTCTCTGAAATTGGGAAGCACAATACATAGCTTTTTATTGCACTTCACCGATTGGCTATCTCAGAATCTTCGGCCGATAGTACCTTGAGCATCTCAGAGGCGAAATCATAGTTGGGCGCCACAAAATGGCAGAAAACGCATGAAAAACAAAACAAAAACATTCATTCTTGATCTTTTTTCATGGAAAAAAATTCAAAATTCCACATTTCTGTAAATAAGAAATTAATACCTCTGTGCAGGTGCGTAGCTCCAGCATTTTTATTGAGGGGGCAAAAATGTTCCACATCCAGAGAGTCAAGGGGTTTGGGCTATATAATAGCTTTTTTCCAATTTATTGGGGGGCAACTGCCCCCCCCCCCCTTGCCACCCCCAAACGACGCCACTGCCTCCATGGTAGGGTTCTCTGATATAGGCAATCTAATGATGTAATTTTCATTCAGGGTTGCTTATTCTTCTTTTGTGTTTTTTTTTGAGGGGGGGGGGGCGTGTTTTCCCCTTTTTTCATAAGTAAAAAAAAATTCCTCAGGCTCGTAGCTTTTGATGGATACCATAAAAATTGAAAAAAAAAAATTATATTTGGAATCAGCATAAAATTCCGATTCTTTGTATGTATATATCATAATCAATTTTTTTTATTGTTTCGGTTACTATTGGCTCGAGTCAAATGTCTGCATATAACTTGCAAGAGGACTTATATCGTTTAAACTATAACCGAGAATTTCTATTTTTAAGATGTATGCTGTTTTTCATAATTGCATCATCAGATACAGCCTAGTAAAGAATGAACTTTTAGCCCTTATCAATCAAAATTTTCAAAGCATGTTCTGAAAAAAAAAAGGAAAAACTACCATGTGAGGAAGAATCGCCATTCGAAGCTGATTCAGGAATTGTAACTGTTATTTCTGTTAATGTTAACGGTAAATTTGATATATTTGGAGACGGCATAAAATCCGATTCTTTCTATGTACTTATTGGTATTACTTTTTCAAGGTTTGGTTGCTGTTGGCCCGAGTCGCTCCTTACTTGCAGTCCGTTACCATGAACTCTTTGATCGAGGACCTGTAGTTCGATCTCAGCAGCTGCAGTACCTGGAACTGCATGGAATAGCGTCTTGAATAATCAAACAAGAAGAAGAAGCAAGAAGGGTTGCATGCTCTCCCTTAACTCGAATTCTTTACGCTAAAGTTTTACAGTACTTAGCGAAAACAGTTACGAGTACAAAACATGCTGTTAATCTACAATCGCGTCTCTATTTACCGATTACGCTTTAAAAGATTTGAACGAAAATTTTTACTTTTATTTACTAAAAAAAAACAAACAAGAAGTAAACGATTTTATGAAGAAATTCAATTCTCCTTTTCATTGAGCAGTCGCTCTTAAGGTATTGGTAATACGAAAGTCAAACTGTAGCGCAAAGAGCGGGGAGGGGAGGGGGGTTGTTAATATCGTGGATAGACCTTGGAAAGATTTGAAAACGATCAAAATTAGATAAGGAAACAAGTCTTAAAACAAAACAGGTTCTTCAAATGAAATTAAAGACCAATATTGATTTTTAAAATGTTTTAAAGGGAAGTCGGTAAATACACGCTTCCGATAACCCATTAGCTACATTTCATTCTTTCATCATAAGACTATAAAACTCTAGCATAAAGAACAGAGAGGGGGGGGGGGCAAATCTTATATTGAACAATTTCTAATTGTTTTGAGTGTAACTGTCCTTCTTGCTTCCATTTAAAACAAAGTATTTTCTTGATGAGTTTTTATAAAATTTAGTAAAGTTAATTTCTATCTTCACATCCGTTTGAAAAAAAACATTTAAACAAATTTAATTCTTGATCAGTTTTCAGATCACGCCAAGGTCTATCCAAAATATTAGTCCCACTCTTCACGTTAATACTTGACTTTTTCGTCTCGATTCTTAAAGAAGGACTTTTTTCTTCAATTCTCTCACACTTAAAACAGTTTAATGTTCTTGTGGTACTGCATATCATATTAGACTTTCGTGACAACTGATTAAGATTATACATTATATTATCTTTACAAGGCACATACAACATAAAACTTAAGGCCATCTTTTTGGATGGTACGGCTCGTGGTGTTAACTCACCGAATCTATGGGGGCGGGGAAGAACAAAAATGTATGTTCCTAAATATAGGGGGTGGGCCACTTTTTCAATATGTTCAATAAAAATACTATAACAAATCCAATGCGATATAGCGTCAACATGAATACAAGACAGGGGTCAAGTAATAGTCTACATTAGTGATTCGCAACCGATTTCGCGCCATTCCCCATCTAGACATTTCTAAGATTCTGATCCCACTCGTGGTATTTAAATCTTACTTTACATGTATTCACCTGAAGGCAGCTTAAAAGGTCTTTAACTGTTTTTTTTTTCAGGTCATCCTCAAGACATATTCTATGCTAATGAATAATATTGTCTCTATCAAACACCTTTCACACAATGAATGACGTTATTGCAATACTATCATGTATCTTTTTTGTTCTTTAAATGCATGTGAATGTGACGTCTTTCACATGAAAATGTTAGTTTTATTTTCCAAAATTAAGGCTCTAAAGTATAGTCAGCCAAAGGGAGCACGTCCTGTCCATCAACCACCGATGGGGCCTGCACTCCGCGTTGAAAATCACGGATCTACATTACCCGTTTGTTTTAAACGGGCTACCTGCAACTTTAAGAACTGTCCGCCGTGCGGTATAGTGACGCTGGAACTAGGAAGCTCAATATATAATTTTTTAAAATATAAAATTTTATATATATATATATATATATATATATATATATATATATATATATATATATATATAAAGAGAGAGAGAGAGAGAGAGAGAGAGAATTAAAATAATTTCTTTTACATATATATAAATTTTACATAATTGGAAATTGATTGGCTATCTTGGAATTTTCAGTCTTAGCTTTTTTCCTTACTTAGAATTCACTACCGCTAAATGTCTGAAACGGAGCAATTCTTCATAATTTCAGTCCTTACTTCGGGTCGTGCATGGTTTGGCCACTTTCAAGAGATATTTCTATGTTTCGACCTTCCCAGGGCAAACTAAGGCACGGGAGGTTCTCGTTACAATTTGATTACCTCTGGCTCTTCAAAATGGTAATTGAACTGACGATTTCGGTCCGGATTAGATCCTTCCAGGACAATCAATGGTTCGGTACGACACACCTCCATCTCTCACTCTGGTGAACGGAAGCTATTGAACTTGATCGAATTTTGTATATTTAAAATTATGACAAAAAGCTTTTCATATTCTCATTGTATATCGAGAAAGTATATTGACATCGAACTTCTCTTCTTTAGTGTTTTTGGTTGCTCTGGGCTCGGGACGATCTTTTCAGATTCTTTCAGAATTTGTCCGCTGACAACTGTTTATATTGGCCAACAACAATTGTTTTTTTTTGTGCCAAGGATTTTTGAGAAGAATCCATGATATTTTTCGGACGCTGAATCCAAATATGAAACCAATTTTTCTGTATTAGCTACACTTTTGGAAATAAAGCACTATCATCCGCGATCAAGTTTACCGTTAAATCCCTCAATATATCAACGATATAAAGTAATAATTAATACTTGTACTTTTTCCATTTGTAGTAAACTTTGGTAACACATTTTTGGGATGCTGAATTCAAATATAAAATCAGTTTGTCTGTATCAGCTAAAATTTTAAAGTGTTATCATCTACAATTATGGTTTGATAATAGTAAAAAAAAAAAAAAAAATCAATTTCACATTTTTTTTTAATTTGAGCTCCTTGACACAATTAATGTCATATTTGAATCTAGCTTATTAAATAAATACTCCAAACCAAAAGCAGCAGCACCAAAAGCACTGTTGCCCAATATTACTTACCATTATATTTTCTACTACATAACTTATTTTACGTTAACAATCAACTTCTTTCAACGGATGGCTCCCCCTTTATCAACTTCTTTCAACGAATGACCCTCCCCTTGACAATATTGCGCCTGGGATTTCATCCTTGCTACCATAGGGCTGACACGGAAGGGGTCCCACTGGATACATATATTACATTGAAAAATCTAAGGATACTGGATGATGCGTTCATGCCAAGTCAAGTTTTTTTTGTTTGTTTTTTTAATCGCTTTCTAACGAATACATCAATATCGATTTATTGGTTTTAGCCTCATTAGCAATAAACCACCACTCGATGGATAACTTGGAATAGAGAAAAATGGGAACATCGAAGCAAAAAAACCTTTTATAGGCGAGGAAGTACAGAAGTCTAATAGGCCAAATGCGCCCAACTCAATCACTAATTAGGGATTTATCTTATAACTCCAACTAAGCGAACAAAACAACCTTACAAGTAAGACACAACGAAGAGAATGAAAAATTGTATTTATGAGAAATATCGAAAAAACTACAAATTTAAATTGACTAAAAAGCGATTCTTTCAAAATATTTAACAAATATTGCATAAAGACAAAATGAGCAAAACTCCACGCAAAATCCATAAACAGCAATTATATAAGGCGAGCTTACAGTAAATCTATTAATATTACAATCGCTATACGGCATGAACAGAAAGACACAGTATATGAACATTTAGGCTATTGAGGGAAAAATTTGTCAAAGTTAATACAGGTAAAATACGTCTATGCCACACAGATAATAAAAATGAGTAAATATATAGGAAAACATTGCAAAACAGCCGAACCTGAATTAATTGTCGTTATCACAATTTTTCGAAAGGAATTCATTATGAAGCTTTTAACATACTGATGGCTTTCAATTGACTATTTCGATAAAATAATGAAATGCATAAGGAATAAATAACCAATGACCCTAAAGAACGAACTACATTGGTGTTATTTATTTTCGTTGCCAGAAGAATTTTTTTCGTTACTATAAGAACATTATTGCCAGAAAAATTCATATGACGATTTAATATTCAATTTCGTAAGCTATATATAAAAAAAAAAAAAAAAAAACAAAAAAAAAAACAGTCACACCGGTTATAAAAAGCCCCTAAGAATAAAACATCTATTATTGCGATAACTGTATGTAATCACGTTACAATTCAAATCTTATTTACAAGCTTACTTATTTAGTTTATGTGCTTTTGATATATTTCTTTCATTACATAAAAATTAGGGAAGGCGGATTCCTCTTCCCCTAAACATCCATCAGCGGAATGTCTCCCCCTGAAACACTTTAAAAACGAATTATTTCAAATTTAATTTTTAATATCATTACAATTCACTAATATTTAAAATTAAAGTGAAATTAAAAAATATTATATAAAATTAAATAAAACAAATTTATGAAAGAATGTTATTTATAAAAACCAATATTTAAAAAATATTTTTAATATCGTTTAAAATTATTATATAAATTTGAAGAATTATTTTAAAATCGCCTACAGGTAGATCCCCTGCTCAATAAAATCTTTTTGAGCAACCGTGCTCATCATTAAACTTTTTAGTAAAGTTATTTATTTATTTAGCATAAACAAACACTTGAATACACAAATAAACATTTAGCTTTTATGATGGCCAATTGAATTTCATGAATTTACTGCATTTTGGTCTTAATTAAGCAGACTAGCAAAGCAATTCTAAAAAAAAATATCGGAACTAAACATTTTATGAACCTAACCCTACCCTATTACAGTCTGATGTGGAGGGGTCTGAACTCCCTTCCACCCCAGAGACTAAAACTTCACTTAAACAGTTTTGATAAATTAGATATATTACAAGGTTCGGACTATCGGGTCTAAACCAAACTCACAAATCCAAATAAAACTCCAGCCTCCCTTCCTGAAATTCATGTCATATACATATTTTTCGCACCCTTTCAACGGTTTCTAAATCCTGCACAAACTAAGAGAAGGTTTTTCATTCAGAGAATACAAGTTTATATTAGCCCACTAGCATCACAAAGTAACCCCAAGATAACAAGGATAATAAGAGAAACGTAGCGAATGGCGTAAAACAGCAAATATCCTTTTTGATTTTGGCTAAAGAGCTTCGGAAAGACTGTTGTTACCTGTCCTAATTACTTGTAGTTCTATCAACACATAGAACCATCTAGTTTCATCACCAAGTGACGTTCCTTTGCAATTGCATAAAGGGGGGGGGTACGGCATTAGACCCTTGAATTCCAAACCGGCGATGCTGATCTCCGTTTCAAGGTCCTTAGTCCAGGAACTGCAATGAGGGGTTGGAGGCCAGCCATCCTGTGCTTTCGCACACCTTTCCTGCTGATCTTCCTTGGATTTCTCCATGTACTCCTTTAGAACCGTTTCGGCTCTGGCTGAGCTTACAAAGTTACTCCACTGACCCCCGTCTCAAACCAAATAGCCGGTCACAATCGGAATCGTACCCCCACCCTTCGTACAAAGGATTTCATAATCAGAGCGTCAACCACTCGGCCAGGACGACACAATTGCATAAACATGAATTTTAATTATTTGTCAGAACGAAATGATGTTGCTCGTTATGAGCATCTTTATCACAAGCAGATTTTTATATTTCTGACACGTATTCTGAGCGTACTAAACTACTTAAGAGCGAATAATATGTGTTTTTTTTCAGCCTTTCAAGATATTGTTTTTGTGACGGTCATAGCTTTTTTGTATCCTTTCCTTAATTCCGAGAAAAAAAAAAAAAAATCAGAATGAAAATAAAACAACTGAGCTAAAAGACCAGTTCGAACGTTTCTATCATTCACAAAATGTACATTGAGTGGAGGATATGCTTATGATGACTATGAGACATAATTATATCCTTCTAACGAAACAACATGACTCTGGTGATATGCTTGCAAAACTACTTGCTCCTCCGTCATAGAAAAGCCAGTTTAGTAGAAAAAAAAACTCTAAAAAACCTAAAAAAAAACACCACCAGAGCAAGGATAGGCACGCAGACCAATAGTAGAAAAGTTTTGCAAAGAGCAAAAAAAAAAACTTTTCTCCCCAAAGAAAAAAGAAGCTGACCTTTTTATAGGCTATACTGCATCAACTTATATTTAAAGGCTCATTGAAGATGATTTGGGTCTCAGATATCTATATCTATATTTGTGACAGTTTTTAAGCTAACTTCTTGAATTGGGCGTAAATGACATCTAATAGAAGAGTTTTGTACCAGAGCCATCTAACCGGGACTGAGGCCAGATAAATACACATTTTAACACAGTCAAAAGCAATTTCGGTGGTCGTCTATATCATAGTAGAGGATACTAATTGCTGCCAACCAGATATAACTTGAAAGAAGTCTCTAATACGAGAGTACTTTAACAGAACCATCGTTTGGAGGGTGGGGGCAGTAGCCCCCCAACAATGTGGAGAAAAAATTATTATATATCCCATGCTCATTGACTATCCTGATATTGACCCGTCTTGCCCCCCCCCCCCCAATATAAATGCTGTAGATTCGCCCCTGTCCTTTAATGACCGTTGAAAAATCGGTAATTTCTTAACGGTAAACAAATTATCAATTTTTAATCTAAGCCCCTTTATGTCGAATTTTGATGTTGAACATATGTAACAAAAATACTAATGTAGAAATGTGCAGCTACTTTAATGAATATAAAAAAAAGTATTTTATTGCTCTTTGGTGACCGGGCTACGTGCAGTCCCTCTTCCCTCGGATACGGTACTTATAACTATTAGGTAGGCACAAAAAATATCCTGCTTGTCTACATTTTCACCTTGAATCAATTAGAAATTCTAAAATAATGACACGTATGGCACAGCAAGTCGTAAAACGGTAAGGAACCCGCAATTTTACGTATACTTAATTTCTTGTTCGTCTGCTTTTAATAAAATTGGAAAAAAGATAGATCGAAGCAACAATTTAATAAAGAGCTAAAATTTTCATTGGCTCCTTAAAATGTGTTCTCCTAACTGCAAAATATCAAGTTGAAAAAAGAGTACAAAATTGGAGGCACTCAACTACAAAGACTAAATAATATTGCACTTGGACAAACCGGTCCACTAAATATTTAAAACAAATTTCCTTTAAATAGTCAGTAAAACAGGAACATATAGAACAAACTTAAACTATAACTAACTGCAGGCACACGCGCTGGAAGTAAAAAAGGGAATACTAACAACCTTAGCCTAAAAGGCGTATCTCAAGAATACGTAGCTCTAGCAATGAGCAGACCTCCCAGTTCATATATTTTCACTGGTAAAAGAAAGCCAGGTTTGACTGTGAGTCCTAATTATGACGGTGTAAGTACTAAACGTTTAAATGTTAATTGTCTGGACCTAGCAAAACACTTCAAATTGCTGTTTCAAATGCGTTTATGGCACCACCCAAAAAATATTCTGCGGAACTGTTGGTTCAGTTTTACAAAAAAGAAAGATTCCAAAAGAGTTTGCCTCAAATTTTTATTTAGTATCTTCGAGAAGATGTAGCATAGCTACCATTAGCTAACACGCCCGCATTTTTCCGTGAAGCCTAGATTTGGTCCTTAGCTGAAGCAGATTGTCAAGAGCCCCATCGAAAATTTTGGCTAATCTTTTTTACTGAAGACACTACAAGGAAGATCAGATCTGATCTGCCAAACCTTCTGGCACAGGTACCCATTCTCAAATTATTTTTCCTTTTTAGTCAAGGTAAATCTTCCGGTATTTTTTCTCCTCAGATACTGATGTTCAAATTGTTTTTTCTTTTCGGACTAAATGGACGTAATGACTTTCAAGTCTTAAACCCCAGTACAGTATGGGGTCTCCCAAAGCACTGTCCTCAATCCAACAATTTCGAAATATT
The DNA here is from genome assembly GCF_049724085.1 of Artemia sp. Qi Xiang Cuo. Classification (NCBI taxonomy): domain Eukaryota; kingdom Metazoa; phylum Arthropoda; class Branchiopoda; order Anostraca; family Artemiidae; genus Artemia; species Artemia sp. Qi Xiang Cuo. The sequence continues at coordinate 91,362,070 of NC_142794.1, read as the reverse complement.
GCATATTGTCTCTTCTTTCTTTTATCCCATCTACTTGTATTCTCAGTCAAGGCAATTTTTTTTACTTTAGTTGGACTAAGAGGAACTAAGGAGTAAGGACTTTGATCTGAAGGACTAAGGAAGAACTTTCTCTTAATCTTTCAAACTGTGAAAGCCTTTCACTCAACAATAATGTTACTGTTTCTCTAGTCTGTGGATCCTCTTTTATTCTATCGGTTCCCTGTTTCTGTAGCTAGGAAATAATCCTATAAATGCTTGAAAATCTATCGAAATTCTCACTGCCGATGATTGAAAGAAGGATATTTTGTCGTGTTATTTCAAAACTGTTGTAAATCTAGGTAAATACAATAAACATTCTTGCTAAATTACAATCGGCTTTACTGATCATTCCATTTGGTTTCTTTCTGGAGTTTAGTCTCTTCTTCCTATTACTTTATAATTTCTAGTTTTCTTCTTTTTGTTTTACTGGCCTCTTCAGAACGAAGTCAGAACTTCATATGCGTTTAGTGACCCCCTGAATATCTATATGAAACTTACGGAACTTGTTGAGAATATTCTAGGTCAGAAATAGGTAAATAAGAAATTAGTAAATAGGTCAGAAATAAGTAAATTACCAACACTGCCCAGACTCTTTCCCCCTGCCCTGACTCGTCTTATCTAGTTCCGTCCAAACTTCGAAGCGTTAGTTTTCTTTATACCACTAAACCTTTGATTCTTGTTTGATTTTGGTTAAGGTCAAAAATAAATCATTATTGTTAATCACTATCAACGACTAATTAACCCGTTATTTTATTTTGCAGGGAATTTCAAACCAATTTTTGTATATTTTTTTTTTTTAACAAGAATAAGGTCAACTGAACCCCTGAAAAAATTGAGATACGTCTTTTTGGCGTAGTGGAACAGTAGATTTATCTGGATCGCTTCTCCATTATTTAGCTTTCGCTGATCAATATAGACACGAGGAAGGGAGTGGGAGTGCAGGAAGCACACGCGAGGAATGGAGTGGGGACTTGGGCTCCAAAACCTAAAAATAATTTTCTATATTTTCCATAGAATTGGCATATTTTTTAAAGTATTTTTTTCCTGTTTCCCTCTTCTCAGAAGGAATATCTCTGCACGCGCCTTTGTGGTCTTTGTCTACAGTTTTTTTCTCTCCGAAGATGCCCTCTTCTCAGAAGGAATTTCTCTGTACGCGCCGGAACAAATTTAAAACCTTTCAACGTTTTGACAAATGACAAAGCACAATTAGCAGCACCTGTATAACTTGAAAGACGAAAAAGGAAAAACACTAAAAATGATGGAAAAGGGAATGAAATATAACAATCACTTGATGATATAATTCTTTGTGCACAGAAAAAATTAGCACCGAATGAAGAAGAAAAAAGGAGAAGCCGTGAGAGAGCATTCACAGCTCAGTCCTGGGAATTCTATTCTCCATATTTATCATTGATTCACCTTCATATGGTAGTCTATAATCAGCACCATAGTACGGTCTATTATCAACCAAAACAGGATTAGGACTTATGCTGGAATTGTTATGTAATCTTCCACCATTCCATCTACAATTGTAACTTTTTTCACGTTTTTTTCTCATCCAACAGGTACGGATTTTTTTACGATTATACCAAACCACAGCAAAACATGCCAAAAACACAAATCCAAAAGCTGCCAATAGCACAACTAGAAGTTCATGTGGTATTAAATCGGAACAACCCAGATTATTTTCATTGAGTTCTGTCAAATGCATACCACTTAAACTAACTGGGCTGTCACATGTAGGAATTGGGGTAGATCTAGACTTTAAAAAAGAAAAGTGAGGTACCGTTACAACCGCCACGGGCACTTTACCTCTGCCTCTTAATCCAGCACGGGGCTTTTCTTCGTCACTGTCAAGACTATTCTGAGACCATAGACGGATTTCACTAGCATAAAAATCTCGGTTCCACAAGTCCGCCGCTTTCTGCTTTTGAGCTTTTCCTTTTATATTTTGATGCACTTGGTCTATTTTTTTTACCATTTTTATGAACCATAGGCTGTCACATCCGCAATAGAGCGGGTTACCCTGAATCTTCAGTTCCTCAATATTGTCCCACGAGCCCATGTTTTCTGACAACTTGCGGAGACTGTTGTAACTCAAATCTAAGCTGATCAGAGGAGAATGAAAAATACGAACTGGCATCTTGTACAGATTCGGATTCCCACTTATTCTTACCGATTCCAGGTATTTCAATCTTATAAAAGCATCTTTTTTTATCTCAGTCAAATAGTCGCAATTCGAGATATCCAGTACTCGAAGCCTTGTCAAGCTGAAAAAAACATGACTATCGACAGTGGTAAAACTGTTCTTGCCGATGCTTAGTTCCTCTAGAAATGTGAGATTTTCCAACGCTTTGCTAGGAAGTTCTTCAAATCCATTCCCATCAAGCTTTAAGGCTCTAAGCTTTTCTATTCCATCAAATGTTGCAGAAGAGATGGAGCCTAGTTGAGCATCTTCCAGGTCGAGTATCATCAATCGGTCAAGGCTGCTCAAAACACCACTAGCCAGTGCAGATAGATTATTTTTCCCCAGATGAAGTTCCGCCAAATTCGGCACAACACTGAATATTTCTTTGAAAGGGGTTAGAGCAGTCAAACGATTGTCATCCAAACTCAGAACTTCAAGATCCTAAAAAAGAAGGTTTAAGTTATGAAAGGAAAAAAAAAAGTTGGCTTTCATGTTAGAGCCAATAATTAATTAGTTCCTAACGACACAAACTGTATGAAAAATATTAAACACTTAAAATTTGTTTTAAACGAGCCTGCGTTTCAGTTTTTTTTTTGCAAATGGTTAGTTTTCTCTTTCTGCTGTAGATATTATTTTCGGAAATTTATTCTCTTGTCTTGATTTTTCTTTTCTTTATTTTTTTTTGTTCCTTTCTTTGTTCGATCGTGGATCACAAATTTCACTCTGTATAAATGGGTTTAAATAGCTCTATAATTCCACAACAGATACCTTATCATATCCAAAAAGTTTTATTTGTGTGTTAACTACTACTGTAAACATTCTTAAAAAAGGCTAAAAAATTTAATAAAAGTATTTAGTTACTTGTTCTTTAAAGAAAATAGTCGCATAAAATTTTTATTATTATTTACTACCGACGAACACACTATTCAGCACAAGCTATGTTACTCCCCAAGGTTTTGGTTCGAAATTTAACACAAATTTTACACAGACGTCACCCTAGCTTAAGGAGTTAAATTCAGCCACGAACTTCAGTTTCATTTTAATTTTACCAAGAAAGCAAACAACAGGCAAGGACGGATTTAAAGCTTTGATAATTCTAGGCCCAAGTGTTTTTGCCGCTACGTTTTTGCAAGATTTTCGGGGATAGTGAAAAGACTGAAAACAGAACGCAACTCATGACCCAAAAGTAATGATAGAGAGAGGTGATACCGAATTCGAGATTAACTAGAGCTTTATCTGGCCCCATCAGGAGATAGTGTCATTAGGAGACAGCCTCATCATATTACCATTGTGACAACAGTGATCATTACGTTTGGAGAGAGTGTTGATTAGGGAGATGAAGAGCATATTTCTTCTTTGTTTGTTGCTTATTTCTGTCTAATACAGTAAATTTACCCCGAATGATTGGCGACAATTAGGAAGTGAAGGAGCCAGAGGCTAGTTTCGAACAATAGCCTACTTTTTCAACCTAAGCTACGCCGGATAGTGATCTTCTATTAAACTCGGGTGTGAATACTAGTTAATTCTTTCCAAGCAAAATAACAATGTGTCATCGATTATGGGACATAATTTAAGCAGGGCCGAATTTAAAGCTTTTGACGCTTCTAGACCCAAGCGTTTTTGCCGCTCCGTTTTGGAGATAGTGAACAGAACGCAACTGATAAGCCAAAAGTAATGATAGAGAGGTGATACCGAATTCAGAGCTGCCATTCTTGAGAGACATCTGACAGTTTATAATTGGCCCCGGAATTCCTGTGTGTTTTAAAATCACTTTTTGTGAACAGGCAGTGCGGCGGCGGAGTGAACCTGGCCTTTTGACGATAACTCATATCAGTTCAGTATTTATTAAGGAAAAATCACTCAGTGATAATTTCTTGCGTCCCCTGATATTATGCATCCCTTGGCCTAGTGGGCCTATTGGTAAATCCAGGCCTGCTAACAGGTGGATCATCCAGGTGTATATTGATCGGCAATGATTGCCAGCGAAATAAGCACAGAGAAACAGAAAGTTTACTTGAAAAAAAAATCGAGATATGAAAAATTACCGTTCTTTTACTGGATTGAAATTTTACATATACTATTTTAGAACCATTCCGGCAACGTTGATAGGCTTCCCATTCTAAAATCTACTTAGAGGGTTATGTGATTGATTACCAAAAATTACAAATAAACCAAAGAAATCAAGGCAATTTTTTTGCAACAGTATTATAGGAAAGTAACTCTGTTTTAGACTTTGAAATAACTCAAAACAATGGCATTCTTACACCGTCGCGAGACTTTTACCATAAAAACGTTTATGGTTGATGCAATAGCTGCGCAAATACAAGACAACAAGAGGCAAAGTCCCTTGGTTCATGTATTTGAAGCAAGAACGTATCCAGGATTTTTTTTTTTCGAGGGCGGGGGTTATAAAAAAAACTTTAAAAATGCATCAAGAATGCGTTTATATTCATTTTTGTTACGTTTTTACAAGTCTGACAAACATATCGGGACGGGTTCAATCCCCCAAACCCAACCCCCCAACTGGATATGGCCTTGATTTGAAAGATCGTCCAGCCTAGCAAGGACATCCCAAAAAGAGTGGACATGTTTTTTTTGGACAAAGCAAGTCTTCAGATATTTTTTTTCGGACAATCGCACAATTTGCCTATAATCAGTATATCAATTTGAGTATGCTCTTGGAGAAACTGAAAAACTGTAGAAGAATCTCAAAAATTAAGCGTAACTTTGCTAAAAAAAAAAGAAAAAAAAAATACCGCTTTTGTGAAGCGTTCTCATTTTTCTTCTTTGCTCCTGCTTGAAAGCTTTTGACCGCTTCTGAACGAACAAACTCGTTCGCAAAAAAATAAGTATATACGTATGCTTTATTATGTTTTTGTTTTGTTTTGTAATTTTTGTTATTGTTATGTAGGCTACTATATTTTGCTATAAGTTTTATAATCATGTGCTATTATTTTGTGTGATTCTCCATTTTTTTTGCCATGGCCCAAAGCGGCTTTTATTGCAATATCTATCTACCTATCTATCTATATATGTTTGAAAGCATAGTGCAGTAGCTTCCGTCTAAAACCAGGGACGGAAAGAGAACACGAAAAATATGGATCGGAAATTCTGGAAAATATGGAAATCAAGGAAATTCTGGCACTCTCCTTCAATAAAACTATTCACTAGTTATTCAAAATTTTATTCTTTTGTTAGAATAATTAGTTTCGTTAGGTTAATTAATTAGGTTAGCATTCAGAACCTACAAAAATATGAAGTTGTTTGAATTCTATGTTCTTGTCGGAACTTCATATTTAACTGTTTCAGTTTCTTTGACAGGGATTACATTTTACTTGCCTTAATTCCCCTGAACAGTTTAATTTATCATTTGAATTTTTACTCAAAGAAGGTTTTTGAAAACAAGCATCAAAGAGGCAAGACAAAAAAGCTGAGTTCTGCAAAATTTTATTTCTACAAGTAAAATAATCTAACTCAGCGTTTTATAAGTCAGTTTTCCATGAATAGCCACTCTGGTTGGATAAGATTAGATGCAATATTTTGTAAAAGTAAGCAAGAATTCCTAAAACCAAATGCGGCTTAAAATAGTCGTCATAAAATGCATTGTAGAATTATTACATCTCATTTTTGAAACAGTTATTCTTGGTCTAAAGTTTAGAGCAAATAAAACATAAATCAATACGTGCTTACTTTAAAATCTCTCTAAAATCTGAACGGCTCATTTGAAGAAGTTAAAAATTCCATTGAAATAAATTATTAAAAAAAGAAAGATTTGCGACGAATGGTCCCCTAAATTCCCGGTCAAGAGTATAACTTATGAAAGCTTAATAACAGATTTTTAGAATATAATCTTTTTCACTAAGCTGGTGCAGGGTCCATCCACGCCGTTCTTTTCGACCAACCAAACGTCAAATCTAGGCCAACAGATGAGCAAGGTCATCTCCGTTGGGGCAGGAAGAATCCGTTATCAAGGACTTAAAAGAAATTGGAAGGTGTAAAGAGGGTGAACTTCTCGGGAGGATGTAAAGAAGGATGTTTGAATCTGATTGGGATGGAAAAGCGGTGCGAAGCTGCGTGGACCTTGGGCGGCTTGGTACTGAAGTGAGTTGTTAGTAGTAGTAGTAGTGGTTCTGTCTAATGAAACGCTTAATTTCTTTTTCAGGCAAATGAAGATTTGTTAGAAAAAATTGAAAATCTAGCCTGGATGAAAATCCAGAAGTATAAAATCAACCACAGTGCCACCGTTACTCATCATGGTCTCGTCATGTCGATTTCAAAATATGTTAAGGCGATAAGACATACTAAAAATCCTTTTGCGAGCCTTAAAGTCAGATGACCGTCTCAAAGACTAAGGGCTCATGAGCAAATTCTCCAATGAGACTAGCTATAATCGAAAATTTTTTATTTAACTTTGAAATATGACTAAGAACCGAATGAAATTTACTTCTCTTTTGTGGGCAAGCTTGTCAATCAAAAATGGGTAGCACCACAATGAACGTCCAAAAAAGCCACATTAATAAAAGATAACTTGAACTGGTTTTTAGCGTTTTCAAAGCAGGTATGGTAGAACATTTTTAGAGACTGCTATTTCCTTACCTTTAAAAATTTTGCTCCATTTATTCGAGAAAACAAAATTTACACTTACTCATGATGTAAGTATCATTGAAACTAAGCATCCTTATCTCCGTCACGAAACGGGGAATGGTTTTTGAAACGGAGGATTTCTAAGGAAGTGGATGGCGGCTTTTACTTTTTCTGTCGTTTATTCTGATCTGTTATCCTACATGTTATCTCTGTTATCTTTACAAGCTATGACAAGACCACCCAATCAATTCTAAATAGTTTGGCCACAAAACTAGAAAATTTTATAATGAAATCGCATGGTCTTAGCCTAGAGAGCCCGCAATTTCAACCAGATCGCCATCTGTTGAAACTTTTATGAAACTAAGCTACATACCTGCTAGTATTTTTAGATTCGTTTTCAATTCGTGTTACATCCCTGTTATGCAACCTAAAAATTAGTGGAGCCAAAAATTTTATTTTGTGCATGCAGTTCCCCCAAAACGATGGACCAAAAAAAAAAAAAAAAAAATTAACAAAAACCAAAACCAAGGGAATCTAAATTAAACAATAAGAATGAGAAGTCTGTATAATGCTCTCTGGGGTGTCTAGAATGCTTGAAAAATCCCCATTTCTAAATGCCTTCAATCCTTATGTGACGAATAGGCAACACAGTTCTGTTATGCAGAATTGAGATAAAAAAAAAAAAAAAACAACAACAACCAAAACCAATGGAATCTAAATTAAACAAGAAGAATGAGAAGTCTGTATAATGCTCTCTGGGGTGTCTAGAATGCTTTAAAAATCCCCATTTATAAATGCCTTAAATCCTTATGTGACGAATAGGCAACACAGTTCTGTTATGCAGATTTGATATAAAAAAAAAAAAAAAACAACAACAACCAAAACCAATGGAATCTAAATTAAACAAGAAGAATGAGAAGTCTGTATAATGCTCTCTGGGGTGTCTAGAATGCTTGAAAAATCCCCATTTCTAAATGCCTTCAATCCTTATGTGACGAATAGGCAACACAGTTCTGTTATGCAGAATTGAGATAAAAAAAAAAAAAAAAAAAAAAAAACAACCAAAACCAATGGAATCTAAATTAAACAAGAAGAATGAGAAGTCTGTATAATGCTCTCTGGGGTGTCTATAATGCTTGAAAAATCCCCATTTCTAAATGCCTTCAATCCTTATGTGACGAATAGGCAACACAGTTCTGTTATGCAGAATTGAGATAAAAAAAAAAAAAAAAAAAAACACAACCACAACCAATGGAATCTAAATTAAACAAGAAGAATGAGAAGTCTGTATAATGCTCTCTGGGGTGTCTAGAATGCTTGAAAAATCCCCATTTCTAAATGCCTTCAATCCTTATGTGACGAATAGGCAACACAGTTCTGTTATGCATAATTTAGATAAAAAAAAAACCAAAAAAAAAACCAAAAACCAAAACCAATGGAAACTAAATTAAAAAAGAAGAATGATAAGTCTGTATAATGCTATCTGGGGTGTCTAGAATGCTTTAAAAAACCCCATTTATAAATGCATTAAATCCTTATGTTACGACTAGGCAAAAAATTTATTTTTTGCAGAATTGAGATAAAAAAAAAAAAAAAAAAAAAAAACAACCAAAAAAACAAATGGAATAAAAATAAAAAAAGAATAATTATAATTATTTATAATGATATATGGGGTGTCTATAATGATTGAAAAATCCCCATTTCTAAATGCCTTCAATCCTTATGTGACGAATAGGCAACACAGTTCTGTTATGCATAATTGAGAAAAAAAAAAAAAAAAAAAAAAACAACCAAAACCCAGGGAATCTAAATTAAACAAGAAGAATGAGAAGTCTGTATAATGCTCTCTGGGGTGTCTAGAATGCTTGAAAAATCCCCATTTCTAAATGCCTTCAATCCTTATGTGACGAATAGGCAACACAGTTCTTTTATGCAGAATTGAGATAAAAAAAAACAAAAAAAAAAAAAAAACCCAAAACCAATGGAATCTAAATTAACCAAGAAGATTGAGAAGTCTGTATAATGCTCTCTGGGGTGTCTAGAATGCTTGAAAAATCCCAATTTATAAATGCCTTCAATCCTTTTTTTACTAATAGGAAAAACATTTCTTTTTTGCATAATTTATATAAAAAAAAAACAAAAAAAAAAAAAACAACCAAAACCAATGGAATCTAAATTAAACAAGAAGAATGAGAAGTCTGTATAATGCTCTCTGGGGTGTCTAGAATGCTTTAAAAATCCCCATTTATAAATGCCTTCAATCCTTATGTGACGAATAGGCAACACAGTTCTGTTATGCAGAATTGAGATAAAAAAAAAAAAAAAAAACCAACAACCAAAACCAAGGGAATCTAAATTAAACAAGAAGAATGAGAAGTCTGTATAATGCTCTCTGGGGTGTCTAGAATGCTTGAAAAATCCCCATTTATAAATGCCTTCAATCCTTATGTGACGAATAGGCAACACAGTTGTTTTTTGCAGAATTGATAAAAAAAAAAAAACAAAAAAAAAAAACAACAACCAAAACAAAGGGAATCTAAATTAAAAAATAATAATGAGAAGTATGTATAATGCTCTCTGGGGTGTGTATAATGATTGAAAAATCCCCATTTCTAAATGCCTTCAATCCTTATGTGACGAATAGGCAACACAGTTCTGTTATGCAGAATTGAGATAAAAAAAAAAAAAAAAAAAAAAAAAAAACAAAAACAAATGGAATATAAATTAAAAAAGAATAATTAGAAGTCTGTATAATGCTCTATGGGGTGTCTAGAATGCTTGAAAAATCCCCATTTCTAAATTCCTTCAATCCTTATGTGACGAATAGGCAACACAGTTCTGTTATGCAGAATTGAGATAAAAAAAAAACAAAAAAAAAAACAACAACCAAAACCAAGGGAATCTAAATTAAACAAGAAGAATGAGAAGTCTGTATAATGCTCTCTGGGGTGTCTAGAATGCTTGAAAAATCCCCATTTCTAAATGCCTTCAATCCTTATGTGACGAATAGGCAACACAGTTCTGTTATGCATAATTGAGATAAAAAAAAAAACAAAAAAAAAAACAACAACCAAAACCAATGGAATCTAAATTAAACAAGAAGAATGAGAAGTCTGTATAATGCTCTCTGGGGTGTCTATAATGCTTTAAAAATCCCCATTTCTAAATGCCTTCAATCCTTATGTGACGAATAGGCAACACAGTTCTGTTATGCAGAATTTAGATAAAAAAAAAAAAAAAAAAAAAACAAAAAACCAAAACCAATGGAATATAAATTAAACAATAAGATTGAGAAGTCTGTATAATGCTCTCTGGGGTGTCTAGAATGCTTGAAAAATCCCCATTTCTAAATGCCTTCAATCCTTATGTGACGAATAGGCAACACAGTTCTGTTATGCAGAATTGAGATAAAAAAACAAACAAAAAAAAACAGCCGAACAAGTTTATGATTCTGTGAACAGCTCCCTCCTCTTCGATATATTTTTACTAATTTTAACCTTTGAGGTGGAAAAACCCAACAAAAAGGATTAGAACTAAGTGGCAAGTGAATTCGTTTTTGTTTTTGCACCAGCTCTATCGGAATTGAAAGAATTTGTTTTTAGGAAGTCAAATTTGCTCGAGTTCACTACCACCTCCACCATTTTTTCCAGCGCTAATAAATATCTATAGATGACTGTAAAATTTTGTAAATTTTGAATATGCAGAATAGGCATAAAAGAATGTTTCTTTTCTACGGATAGATATTTTTTAATTCCATTTTTAGATTCCCAGTTACTACTGACTGAATCCTTCTTTACTTACCGTTAATTACAATGAACGGCTTGCCCAGTGAACCAAAAACACAATAATTGGACACCAGCAGTCATGATAAATTCGTCAAAACAAATTAAATGTAAAAAAATTCTATTTAATGGCACTATTTTTGTTCAATATAAACGTTTAGAAGCTTCTCTCGTTTCTAAATTTTCATATATATAAAACAAAAACAAGTTTCTTCAATAAATTAAGGAGCAACATTAAAACTTAAAACGACCAGAAATTATTCCGTATATAAGGGGAGCTGACCACTCTTTAATATCTCGATCTTCACACTGAATTAAATCAGGTTGGAGAACCCTGACATCCTAGGGCAGAACTAAGATAGACAGTCATGGAATAAGGGTAATTCAATTAGTCTATGAGTCATTTGAAGGCAATTGGAGACCCCAAACAAACGGTTTTCAAATATCTATGACTGACCTTGTCCACAGGACTTTCAAGACAATTGAGATTCTTCTCATTATATGAGCTTTGCCTGCTGGAATTGCAATGGGGATGATCGATGTTTTTGGGTTGACTAATGACGGACAATGTCCACTGGACTTGCATGCAAAACGGGGGATTGAATTTGGCTGGACTCAGAGGTGAACAAGTGACCTAAGCCGACTCCTGTCTTTCAAGAGTCGTTCTGAAAGAATTTGGACAAATTGTCAAACTTTAGCGCAAAGAGTGAGCTGCTGAAAAGGGGACAGCTCCCCTCATATACGGAATAACAGCGGTTCGTCTTAAATTTTATTGTTGCTCCTTACTTTCAGTTGAAAAAAAACTTGTATTTTTATTTGATGTCAGATCGTTTTTCAAATAATACCAGGAAATAAACACGCATCCGTGATCTTTCTTCTGGCAAATAAAATACAAAATTCCACATTTTTGCAGATGAGAGCTAGAAACCTCTATAGTTGTATTCTCTCAATATGCTGAATTTGATGGTGTGACTTTCATAAGGATGCATTGACTTTTTGGGGCTTGTTTTCCCCCTTTTTCGAAAATCTGGCAAATTTTTTAAGGCTCGTAACTTTTGACGGGTAGCATTAAACTTAATGAATCTTATATATGTGGAATCAGCATAAAAAAACAATACTTTTGCTGTATCTATTGTTATCAAAAATTTTTAGAGTTTCGGTAACTATTCGGTTCAGTCACTCCATGTTTACAATTCGCTGCCACCAACTGTTTGATAATCAGCATAGATACACCGCATGTCAAACTTTTCACTCTTGTCCCAGGGTGCAGTTTCTTGCTAAATATTGAACTAAGATACACTACCGGTTTTAGCAAGTGGAAGAACTTGGTAAGAGGAAATTCCGACTGCTTCCAATCCGAAAAGAATTAGCGACTTTAGTAGAATGGGTTGACTAGATACAAAAGATTTTCGAAACTTTTCTAAAAGAAGGTTTTTTCACTCAAACAAAAAAATTATTTTAAAATATACGATAAGAAAGTGCACAAAAAAGTACCTCTAAACCAGAAAAAGCTTGAGGGTGTATAAATTCAATCCGATTTTGTTTCAAATCCAGTTCTTTAAGTCTCAAGACGGTAGAAAAGGTTCTTCCAGCAATCGACTGTAAATAATTGCCTTGAAGAGTCAAAACGGTGAGAACTTTAAGACCTTGCCATGTTTCATTTGAAATGCTTGATATTTTGTTGAAGTCTAAATGCAATTCGGTAAGGCTTCTTTGATGCTCAAAGCTCTTGTTTTGAAGAAAGACAACCCTTAAAAAGAAGAGAATTGAAGTAACAAGAAAAAGATTGGCTAAAAAATGTAACAAAAACAAGAGTAAAAAAAAAAGCGAATTAGCGAGCCAAATACCAAATTTTATACGTAATTAGAATTCCAAACGATTCGAAATTTCTGTCAAATGATCTTTTAAATGTGCTCTAGATTTCCAGGTTTGTAATATTTCTAAAAAATCAGTACATGAATAACCGAGTTATAAATAAAACAGCATTTGCATAAAATCAGCAAAGTAAATGACATCGAAAACGAATAACTCATTTGAAAACTGCATTATATGTTGAGGTTTTTACTCAGTTTTTATTGATTCAGAACTACTGGACTATAGACTAAACTATCTTTTTCATCACTATTTGTAAAATATACTTCGGTTTTGATTTCGGACTTTTACGTTACGTTCCTACCTCCAGAATTGTAAATTGATGGATACAGAAAATTCTGCATTGTTTACCAAAGAAGGATGGAAATAGACTGTATGCACTGTTTGAGAAAGAGGCTAAGAAGTGGAGCGTGCTTTTTGTAGACCAAAGGAGATTGGAGATGGAGCAGACAGAATGTGATGGAACCCATATACGGTCAAACAAGCAACGTAAAGGTACTGCTTACCAAAAGAAAATCCGAAGCAGGGCCCAGGCTGGTTAGAACCAAGGAACCTGGATGACCACCAATAAAAAGATTTTTAACCTTCTTCCAATCGCCGATTTAGAGGGGAGGGGGCTGCTGGAGAGCTCAGTATTATTTTCGTTCTTTAATCATCCAGATTGAAAATCCTTCTATTCCAGAAGGTTTTGTATACCAGCTTTTGAAGCATAAAAAAAGGAAAAAGTGACCAAGGTACTACCGTCCCTTTAATAATAGAGATTAGAATCTTCATGACCCTGACTTTACTAATACTACTACTACTACCGACAACTCACTGCAGCACCAAGTCTGAGGCCAACACAGCTATGCACGATCCCCCTCCATCCCAATCTATTTAAAGCTTCCCTTTTACGCCCTTCCAAGAAGTTCCCATTTCTCTTAGATCTTTTCTTAAATCCTCCCACCCCTTCAGAGACACAGTGATTTTTGTTTGGCTCTAGACGGTTGGCCAGTAAGAACTATCTTTGGCAATCTGTGATCCTTCATCCGCAGAACACATTTCTCTCATTTTAACCCTAGAAAGCGGGATTGAACTATATTTTTTTGTACAGCCTACTGTTTGAGATAGTCACTCGGGTAAGGTACCCCAAAAATCTGTAGGCAATTCCTCTAGAAAACATCTAGCAAATCCTCCTCCATTTTTCGGGCCACCCACGCTTCAGACCACTGTCATCACTTGCATAGTTATCTTTGTATTCTTCCAAACTTTTTTCAACTGTGAAAAAAACACTCAGGGCTTTGGCTGTTCCACTTTAATATCTTCACTTCGCCCAACGTTTTTATTAGTAGTGCTCCCGAGGTAAGGAAGGCTGTCTGGTTGATCAACCCACTCATTGCATCATTTCTTCAACTGCACTTACTCGTAGTTTTAGCGACTTAGTCTTCTTAACATTAATTTTCGAACCTATTCTTGTACCCTGAAATGTCAAACCTCCAAAAATTCATTAATTTTGCCAATATTTTCTTCTAGGATACTTAAATCATAGTCTAAGCCTACAAAAGTTTTACTTCCCTAATTCATTCCGCGTTCTCCCATTGCCTTTGCTGGGTTCCTTAGGAAAAAGTTCATCAAAATGATCCATATAATTGGGGATAGGACGCAACCGTGCTTAACTCCTGATTTAATACGGAACCAGCTATTAAGTTCCTACCTTAACTGCAGCAATGTTATTCTCGTACATAGAACTAATAACTTTAGTGTATTTATCTGGTATAGGCCTACCATACAAGGATAGGACCATCGCTAAAGCCCTTCTATCAACTGAATCAAACGCTTGCTCATAATCTATAAAGCTGAGGACTAAGGGCGTTTAATGACTCAGGCACTTCTCAATTGTTAATTTTTACGCGACAATTTGGTATTAAATTAAAAGGCAGATGTGAAAACATCCTCTCCCCTTCTTAAAAACCCATTATTCTTCTCGTTCCAATATATCCATCTCTCTTTTAAAATGAATCTAATATATTTCTTACTCGTGATGCGGGAACAGTACAAGCACCTAGAGACTGTCACAGTTCATTTTGTCTTCTTTCTTCTTGCTTTTCTGAATTTTCCTTCTTATCTGTTTTCTTCTTAAAGATGTGTATTACTGATTTAATTAGCATGAATTAATTAGTTCGAACTATTGTGCACATGAGTAAAGAGCAAATCACGGCCCATAATAACCGTAAGCTTAAAAAATATAAGTTTAAAGAAATGAGAATATATCTGTTTAACTAAACAGATGTGAGACAAGATTGAAGCCAAGTCAGATTTTAGTTTTTTTTTGTTTAATGATGATTCAATGAAAACTGCAATCCTCCAAACTTGGAATGTCTCATCTTCCAGAAAAAAAAAAATCTGGACGTTTAAACCTTTGGATGGCTTCCGGTTTATTCACCAGCTAGAGAAGATGGAATTATCTTATAGCTGTCTGAATGTAGTAAAGATCTGAGGAAACTTGACAACTTATTAATTTGGTCCTGAAAGCAGATTCTCCAAAATCAGTTTTACCGGAAAGAAGAGCAATCGACGGACATCTGGTATCTGGTAAAAACTATGGCGATATAATAGTTTTAAACGTTGGAGATCCTTATCAAAGCAACAAAAAAAAAACTAATTTGAGATGCAGTTCTATCAGACCCATGTTCAGAGATGACTGACAACGAAAAGATAGCGAAGCAGTCTGAAATTTTGCTTATCAAGAGAAAGCAACTAAGAACTGGTAAAGATGAAAAAGTTTTATCTAGTACAGTAGCTGTTATTTCAGCAACTCTGGTATATACAGCTGAGCCAATGAATAGGTACAAAAATTATTACTTCACAGCCTATCTAATATATATCAATAAAACTAATCATAGGCATCGCGCTAGCGCTGCCTAAGTAAAGAACGATGTGGGCACAATGTGTTTTTTTTTTTTCTCTCCATACCCATATCGAAGGAGTCGTCGTAGAAACTTTGAAAAGGGCTCATTCGATTGGAAATTAGAGCGGCTTGTGCTCTTTTTAATAGTCGAAAGTGATTGGAGGGCAACTAACCCCCCCGCCCATCATTCCCCCAAATACGTCCAATCAAAATTTTGAGATAGCCATTTTGTTCAGCGTAGTTGATTTCCAGATAGAAAATATCTTTTTGATGAGGACACTCCTCAACAACCCACGGGGCAAGGGTTTTAAGTTATGCCCTGAGGGCATATAAGGTTTTATAGATGGCGTTGTCGTAGAAACTTCAAAAAAGGCTCATCTTATTGGAAATTCAAAGGACTAGTGCCCTTTTTAATAGTCGAAAGTGATTGGCGGGCAACTAGCCCCCCCCCCACGCCAATCATTCCCCCAAATGCATCCAATCAAAATTTTGAGATAGCCAGTTTGTTCAGCGTAATTGATTTCCAGATAGAAAACATATTTTTGTGGAGGACACTCCACCACAACCCTCGGGGCAAGGGGATTAAGTTATGCCCTGAGGGCATATAAGGTTTTTATCAACTACGCTGGACAAAATGGCTATCTCAAAATTTTGATTGGATGTGTTTGGGGGAATGATGGGCGCGGAGGGGGGGGTAGTTGCCCTCCAATCACTTTCGACTATTAAAACGGGCCCTAGACCTTTGAATTTCCAATCTAATTAGCTCTTTCTGAAGTTTCTACGACAACGCCTTCTACCTTATATACCCTCGGGGCATAACTTAAAACCCTTGCCCCGTGAGTTGTGGGGGAGTGTCCTCCTCAAAAATATATTTTCTATCTGAAAATCGACTGCGTTGAACAAAATGGCTATCTCAAAATTTTGATTGGACATATTTTGGAGAATGATTGGCGTGGGGGGGGGGGCTAGTTTCCCTCCAATCAGTTTCGACTATAAGAAAACGGTACTAGCCCTTTGAATTTCCAATCGAATGAGCCTTTCTTAAAGATTTTAAGACAACACCTTCTATAAAAACCTTATATACTCCCAGGGCATAACTTAAAACCCTTGCCCCGAGGGTTGTAGGGAAGTGTCCTCCTCAAAAACATATTTTCTATCTGGAAATCAACTACGCAGGACAAAATGGCTATCTCAAAATTTCGATTGGATGTGTTTGGGGGAATGATGGGCGCGGGGGGGGGGGGCTAGTTGCCCTCCGATCACTTTTGACTATTAAAAAGTGCACTAGTCCTTTGAATTTCCAATCGAATGAGCCTTTTTTGAAGCTTCTACGACAACGCCTTCTATAAAAACCTTATATGCCCCCAGGGCATAACTTAAACCCCTTGCCCCGAGGGTTGTGGGGGAGTGTCCTCCACAAAAAGATATTATCTATCTGTAAATCAACTACGCTGAACAAAAGAGCTATCGCGCAATTTCTATGGGAGGTATTTGGAGGAATGAAGGGCGTGCGGAAGGGGTGGTTGTCCCCCAATCATTTTCGATTATTATAAAGGGCTGTTGAACTTCGAGTTTCTAATCAAAGGAGCCTTTTTTGAAGTTTCTACGACAACGTCATCTATAAAACCTTATTTGCCCTCAGGGCATAACTTAAAACCCTTGCCCCCTGGGTTGTGGGGGAGTGTCCTCCTCAAAAAGATATTTTCTATCTGAAAATCAACTACGCTGAACAAAACGGCTATCTCAAAATTTTGATTCCACGTATTTAGGGGAATGATGGGCGGGGGGGGGGGGGGCTAGTTGCCCTCCAATCACTTTCGACTATTAGAAAAGGGCACTAGCCCTTTGAATTTCCAATTGAATGAGCCTTTCTTTAAGTTTCTACGACACCGCCTTCTATAAAAACCCTATATACACCCAGGGCATAAATTAAAACCCTTGCCCCGAGGGTTGTAGGGAAGTGTCCTCCTCAAAAACATATCTTCTATCTGGAAATCAACTACGCTGGACAAAATGCCTATCTCAAAATTTCGATTCGATGTGTTTGGGGGAATGATGGGCGCGGAGGGGGAGGGGGGGGGGTTAGTTGCCCTCCAATCACTTTTGACTATTAAAACGGGCTCTAGCACTTTGAAGTTTCAATCGAATGAGTGTTTTCTGAAGTTTCTACGACAACGCCTTCTATAGTAACCTTATGTGCTCCCAGGGCTTAACTTAAAACTCTCGCCCCAGGGGTTGTAGGGGAGTGTCCTCCGCAAAAAGATATTTTCTATCTGGAAATCAACTACGCTGAAAAAAATGGCTATATCAAAATTTTGATTGGATGTGTTAGGGGGAATGATGAGCGTGGGGGGCCAGTTGCCCTCCAATCACTTTTGACTATTAAAAAGTGCACTAGTCCTTTGAATCTCCAATCGAATGAGCCTTTTTGAAGCTTCTACGACAACGCCTTCTATAGAAACCTTATATGTCCCAAGGGCATAACTTAAACCCCCGGTGTTAAGGGGTGTGGTGGAGTTTTCTCCAAAAAAAGATTATTTCTTACCTGAAATCAGTTACACTGAACCAAATATCCCTCTCAAAATTTTTATGGGTTTTGTTTGTGGAATAGATGGGCGTGGGGGGGGAGGGTATAGTTGCCCTCCAATCACTTTCGCCTATTAAAAAGGGCACTAGCCACTCCAATTTCAAATCGAATGAGCCCTTTTCGAAGTTTCTGAGACGACTCCTTCGATACGAAGTGCCCGATTATGGAGAAAAAACAAAAAAACAACACATTGTGCCCACATCGTTCTTTACTTAGCAGCGCTAGCGCGCTGCCTATGATTTCTAAAATTAAAAAGAATATTGACTCTTTAGCATTATCTTTCTGATAGATCCTTTGTTACTAAGATGGTTTGAAAAAAGAGAGAAAACAGCAATAATTTTAGGCATGCGGTGCAGAAGCGTTTGCAAGTCTCAACAGGCAATCAGGGTTTCCACCGTCAGTAGGATTTTACTAGATCTAGTAAAAAAGAATCTAGTAAATTTAGAGGATCTAGTAAATTTCCCGAAATCTAGTAAAAACTAGCAAAAAGTCATGATTTACAGAGAACAAAACTTTTTTTATTTTCCAGGAAGTAAGGGGAAAAAATTATCGTAAATATATGACAATTTACATTTTTTGCTTGTCTGTTTTACAATTTAGAATTTTGCTTGTCTGTCTCAGAGACAGACAAGCAGTCACCTATTTTCATAGGCAGACACTTCACTTCTGACGTCTAAAGGTCGACAAAATCAGCTTTTTGTGTATCAAATCTTACCAACTAAAAATGAAGCTATAATGACACTTGGATTTGTGATGATTGGGAATCTATTGGATTTTAAAACAAAAGCAAGCCACCCAAGGTGATTAGGTGAATCTGCTCAGTTTGAAAATTTTTATTGAGGAAAAAGGAGCCTGCTGAGAGAAATTAAAAGTAAGTAGAAATGTACTATACATATATATATATATATATATATATATATATATATATATATATATATATATATATATATATATATATATATATATATATATATATATATATATATATATATATATATATATATATATATATATATATATATATATATATATATATATATATATATATATATATATATATATATATATATATATATATATATATATATATATATATATATATATATATATATATGAGTATATCCCAAAAAAAGGATTTTTGAACTTGTAGGATTCCGGAATTTTCAATCATACAATGAAAACGAAAGAAAAGAGGAAAAGAGAAAAAAAGAAGAAAAAAGAAAAAAAGATTGTGAAAATCGTATTGATTATCCTCCTATAGTAAAAATCGATGCTTGATTGATTTGCGCGTGCGTAGACGCACGCGCAAAGCTTTTATTTGAGCATTTAGTAAAAACAGATGCGACCTAGTAAATTTTCCTCTCCGATTTAGTAAATTCTTCCAGGTCAGGGTGGCAACCCTGACAGGCATTGCGAATTCACACACTAATT